>NC_140490.1:4737421-4954921 GCF_964271855.1 Acomys minous
GCATTTGTCCCAGTGACAAAAAGTCTGGTTGACATGACATTGTGGTATTGCCTTTTTCTCTGTGTATAACATGACTCATTGTCATGGAGTAAGGAATGCTGGGGGCCAGTGGCCACGAGACCTAACTGAACAGAACACTGCAGAGATGCTTATGTTCGTGGTAATATAACAGGCCTGATGATGCTGTCTTGTAGCTGCAGGAGGAGAGAGTCACAAGACCCCTCACCACTCTGAGACTAGGTATTACTCTCCCCTGCCCTCTCCTCCCCTGCAAGTAATCTTGGGAGGGAGATGCTAGGTTATGTATGAAGTAGTTTTTGACAAAAGGCGGGGCTCAAACATGCAGCTTCCACGAGGGTGTCATCCACGCAGAGTGGGTCTTTTGTGATGCTCCAGGAGTTTTGGAGGCACGCAAGCTGCTCTAAGTAACCTTTCACCTGTGAGTGAGTAAACCCAACAAACATATGGACGTTGGTGAAGTAAATGGATGTTTTTTCATGTCTACCCAGCAGTAGTTAATACCCAACATCTCATCTCTCTATCCCTTGTTTCTATTTGGGCAAATCAAGAGTGTTGGCCACCCAGTAAGTGGTGTTGTGGGTGTTTGTCATCCAGGAATGAACAAAGTAGCATTTCCGGAATAAACATGTGCTGCCTGGCCTCATAGTTCAATGGAGGAGAACAGAATTTTAAGTCTTTGAGAAGGTTCTGTGGAAGTTTGAGCCACATGCGATGGAAAAGCATTTAATTATTGCCCAAAAGACAAAAAAAAAAAAAAAAAAAAAAAAAAAAAAAAGAAAGAAAGAAAGAAAGAAAGAAAGAAAGAAAGAAAAATTAAAAAGTGACCATATGCTATTCTAGGGAACAATGTCCTAATAGAATTCAAATAGCACATCGACACCATTTCTCAAATGCAGAGTTTATGTTTTGACTTGAGTTTTCATTGCATCCCGCACTGCAACAAACTAGTATTTTGCAAAAATCATAAAGAGAAAAAAAATTAGATAAACTGATGACCATAAAAAAGCCATATCTCTTGGAAATTCCTTTTGTGGTTACACTCACAATAAAACAAATTGAAGCATCGTATTAAACATGAGCCTGCCTTGGAATCAAATTCCTAGAAACGATGGCTGCAGAGATGCAGTCCAAACAACCATCAATCCTACATACAACATTCAGGATGTACCCTTCAAAACAATGACATTGGACTTTTTCTTCGAATCCTGAAAAACAGTTTATAAAGATCTATGAAGAAGAGTTTTCCTAAAAAAAAAAAAAAAAAAAGAAGAAGATGCTACTGTCTTCAAAAAGTTTCATGAAAATTATGGGTTTTGTTTTTGTTTTTATATGAAGGACATTTCATTGGGAGATGTGTATATAGCCAGCCCTTCATATCCATGGGTTTTACATTCTCAGTAGGAACCGATTACAGATGTAAAAGTTTTTAAGGAAAAATAGCTATACTGACTTCTTTTGTAATGACTGTCTTAACAATTACCACTGCCTACACAGCACTGACACTGAGGTAGACCTCATCAGCAATCCAAAAGCATCTTAAATATAGGGAGTTAAATTTGACATATAGAATTTGAGCATCTGAGTATTGGCTCCACGTGGCGGGAGCCTGGAAATGCTCCCCATAGACACCAAGTAGCAATCGTATGTTTGCTAGGGAAGGTTGATAGGAAAAGGGAAGATGGCCACCAAGAGCGCTCCAACAGGAAATAGGCCCAGGCAAGGTCAGTTGTGCCAACAGGCCTACACACATGTTGGCCAGTGTTACTTCCAGTGAACTTGCTGGGGCTAACACATGAGCGCATCAGGAGGACACTGCTCAGAGGTCAGTAGAAGCAAAGAACCACCTTATTCCTGGGAACAGAAACCAAGCCACCCTATACATTCATTTGGATGAAATGAGACTCAGAGTTCTCAGGCTTACTAAAATCTTACTGGGAAAACCAGGTCCATTTCTTTACTTTTTAGTTATTTCCCTCTGTTTGTCTAACTTAAACCTACTGTTCAAATGCACTAATATGTATGAACAATGTGTATAACTTGACTTAAGGTTTCTCTTTGGGTGCGCCTGAGGACAGTATGCATCTCGTAGACGTGAAATCATGAACTCTGGCCTTTTCAATAGGTTATTTTATAGGAGAGGAATTTGCTCAACTGTGAGGAGATTAAGATGTGCTGGCTATGCTGTGAGGTCCATTGGTCTAGGAATATTCACTGCATTTCGACTCATGATAATTTCAGTTATAATGAGTTTATCAAGATGTAACCCTGTTGAAAACTGAGGAGCATCTGTAACTCATTCTAAATCACTGTGAGAGTTCTACCAGAGAAGAGCAGATGAGTTCACATATTCTGGACCTCCCTATGCAGCTCAAGTTCTCCAGATTAACTTCCACATAGAATATAAAATATATATCAACACACAGGCTTTGAAAATACACTAATATATAATCACTTCTATTGGCAACTAAAATATTATTAATCTTACTGAAGAACTGTAAAGAAAAAATAGCAATTATTTAAACCTTACAATGATAAAATTATTCTCCCACAGAATACTCACATTCACTGTCTGAATGATCATGGAGGCTGATAATACAATATGCACTTGATTTTAGTTGCTCTCTTTTAAAACTTTCTACAGGGTATTCACTTATGTTTAATCTTGGAATAAACTATACCCCCTCTGCCTACCCTTCATGCATTACATAGTAACGCTGGAAATGAGCTGTCTTATTAGTGAGACTCCTATAAAAAATTACAATTCTCCAGAAAGCTCCAACTAAAATATATCAGAAATATTGAATGAATATTTGTCTCACGTACAAAAGAAATTTCCCAGAAAGATGATTCCCGTATTGACCTCACGTTTCTAAAGTTTCCAGACACAGAATTTAGGATATATGGTGATACGCAGCCCCTTAGCGCCACACCAGATAAAAATAACTTTCCCTGGAGAATCAGCCCTCACTATGCTACTTGGCTCAATATAGTCTTAAGTCCTCGTACAATTCTGGAAAATAAAAGAATCGCTTTAGTTTTCTGGACTAAGGCAACCCCACACACAATAGCATATTCTCAACTAATTTCTCATTCATCTTTTAAAAATGGTTCAGTACATCAGGGAAGGTTAAAGCCTTGGGTTTTCTTGAGAGGTCTAAAGAAATTACATGAGAAGTCACTATAATGTAGGTTACAGCTGATCACATGCTACTATAGATCTATATTAAGTCATTCCCATTGACTATCTATCCGACGTGGATACATATTTTATTCATTTGCTTTATAGCTGGTCAGTTGTATCTTAGTAAATTCAATACCCTTCAAACTGAAGCATACTTTATTCTCTCCAATACATGCCTTTCTGCTATATTCTATTCCATTTGGTATACTTCCCAATCAATTCCTTTGTGAGCCTCATTTCATTCCACACAATATATCCATTCTTGGGATTTATATCTTTCAGAATGATTTAAATCTATTTTGCTTGACACTGCCTTAAAGCTACTGAATGCTCCATCCATTCCCATCCACTGGGCCGTGTGGCCTGGCGTGTACTCCATCTTCTTGCTTGAGGAAAGATGAACTTTTTAGTTTGCTATGATGTGAAATGATGCTTGCTTTTTTTTTTTTTTAATCTATACTGACAATGGTCATAGAGTGAGTGAGTAATAAGAGTGCTCAGTGGCCCTGTGGGTGAATGTCGGTGCATGTCAGGTATTCAGTGCTTCCATGGGTAACAGAAGCCTACTAAATACAAAGTCATCCTCCAATGCTGTTGAAGTTTAGGTACCACCACCAGTAGATGAAACACAGCATACTACCAGAAGCACTCTTGTAAAATGGCTGCTGATGTAAAGAACAGCTGGGGTCTGCCTTTTTTTTTTTTTTTTTTTTGTAGCATTCTTACTTGATTCGAATTGGTTGTAGACTTTTATGATCATCCTAAGACTTCAAAAGTTCATTTTTCACAATGGGATGATTTTATTTTCCATGATGAAAAGCAAACAAGCAAACAGGCAGTGAAAGGCCTACCATTCCAATAACCTTTTGAATATCCTTCCTAACCAGCAGAACCTGGAAAGGTCTCAGGGAGAGGCCCAGAAGGGAGACAGGAAGAAAGAGGTCACCCTGACAGGAAGAAAGAGGTCACCCTGACTGGTGACTGCGAACAGGCAAGTTGGTTTGACAGGGTGAACTAAATAGCAAAAGCTCCACGGTTTGTTCAACAAAAACACTGAGACTAAGGTTCAGAGGACCCAAGTAGGCAGCCTAAGGCTCCATGGCTATACCCCAAAGGGAAGGAGCCCTCAGAGCTTTGTAAGATGGGAGGTTGACATGATAAAAGCACACTGTTCTTATAAAAACAAGTTATAACTTCCTAAAATAAAGTGAACTTGAAATAAACTCATGGTCGTCGGTAGCTAAGCCCAGAATGTGGCCTTGGTACATAATACCCTGCTGGGAAGAAAGACTAGAATGAGGAAAAAGAAAAGACACTTATGAAAAAACAGAAAAGTAAAACTGCTGCGAACATATAAAAATGATGACATTATAATACGGATCGCAGTGCACAGCAAGTGCCAGCATGACCAAACACACAAAATGGGGAGGTCGGTGGGGGTGGGGTGGAGGCGATGAGATCACGAGAAGGCGACCATGCTTGCTACAAGCCAACTACAGTGATCCAAGGATGTAGCCCCGCTGCAAGTCCCTCCATTGAGATGTCGGACAGTATTTGAGTATTTACTCAAATAGAACAGGAAATTCAAGGAGATTGCCATCTACAGGGAAATTGCAGATCAACAACTACCAAACTTGACACCAACCAAGCAAGGCCAAAGAAGATTAAGGAGGAAGCATCAGGCAAGGACATCTGTATATTGAGCATTCTGCTGGACTCTGACTGCAGGAAGTCACTGACCACTTCTTAGAGTAATGTGAAAAGGGCACGGCATGCCCAAGGCCCCGGCTTCCATCTCCAGTATACTAAATCGACTAAAAAAATATTTAAAACTACATAAAATAAATAGATTTTAATGATAAATATTTTCATCATTTTCCCTTTCTCCAATTTCTCCCACATCTTCCCAACCTTCCTACCCACTTGATTTTATGTTCTTTCTTTTCCCTCTTTCTCTCTTACATAAATTGTTTTTTAAAATACTGTACTAAAATTTTAAGAAGTAAAGCCTTTTAATCTAAGTTAGGCTGTACCAATCTCTCTCTCCACCCGCCTCAGATTTCTCACTATAGGCTTTGTATCTTGTATCGTATTTGCAGACTCAATGATCTACAAAATTCCAGAGAGGGAGAGAGAGAGAGAGAGAGAGAGAGAGAGAGAGAGAGAGAGAGAGAGAGAGAGAGAGACTGACTTACCCAAATCAGCTTATTAACTATACCAAAAACTGAACTGCGGTTCATGAACCCACATCACTGAGAATGGAGCATCCTCCTGAGCCTTCCTACAGGATGCCATCTGCCATCTTTGCCTCCAGACTGAGAGGCCAATACAAGAAACCTATGTTCAACTAGCAGGTGAAACTCAAGAGCAAATGAAACAAAACACAAAGCAAAACCATGCACTCAGGCAAAAATGCCCCTCATTCTAAAGTCAGGACTGGGAGAACCATTCTGGGTAGCAGCTTACATCAAACCACATCCCCGCAGGCTGTCTCTTAGCTCCATTAGGATCACGCACTGCAGATGCTCAGAGGCTGTGGACCGCCTCCAGCCAGCTCATGGCTGCAGATTCTGAGTGGAATGAGAGGCAGACCATGTCCTCCAACCCTAAGTAAGGGCTCACATCCCGGCCCTGAGCCTGCATCTGGGCCTGGCATCCTGGGTGATTACATCAAAGCAGAGAGGCTGAGGCCACAACAAAAAGAGTAGCAACTCAAATCTTTTCCATGCTACCAAGCTTCTAAAGAACCACATTTAAGAACCTTTCTGCTGCTTCGTGCTTCGATTACCAGAACTTGTAAATCCTCCCAACACCCAAGTGTAGAGGCCCCACACCCCAACTGGCCAAACCACCAATATCAGATAAATAGTGCAACCGCTCTTCTCCCCACCAGGACAAAAGCAACGAGAATTGCCAAATCCGATTCACAAAACATTTAATTTATAACAGTTAAAACCTGGCCTTTGACCAAGCCCAAAAGAAGTATGTCTTATTTCATTCGCTCTTGAATATGTCTCCTTCAGAGATAAATAGCACTGAGCACTGCCAGCTCTCTTCTCTGTTTGGTGTTTTGCTTAGTTGGGCTTGTGACAAGCCAAGAGTTGATGTATCTGCTTGAATGTGTAATTTACCTCTTTGGTCAACTTAGCTTTTTTTTCCTTGACAATATTATGTCAAACAATCACATCACAACTGGCTCTGATCTCTTTGTTGTTAGCTAATAAATTAGAGAGTATTTATTATCTGCAATCCTTTTTTCCCTTTTTAATGGTGACACATTTGTGGTGAATTACAGGGCAGCTTTATAAACTAGGCTTGGGGCCAGTCTCAGGCCCTGCATCCATGTGAATGTTCTTTCTCCCGGGTTGGCCTCCCAGACTGGTGGTAAATCAAGGCAGCTGCCAAGACACACTCGTTACTGTGCGTCATTGGGGAGAGCAGGAAGCGCTGGGGGTATAATTCTGTCTATCAAACTAATATGTTATATCAGTAGCTTTGTAATCTTCTGCCATAACTTATGGGAAGTGACACCTAAGAATTCACTTTGAAGGCAATGTGTTCCTCAGACTTTAAGCCAAAACAGACCTGATTCGAGCATCGGCCCTCTATTTATATGAATGGCTTTTCTAGGCCTGGGGAATCAGGTCCCTGTCAATGTGGCAGGGCTTTACACATCCAGTCACGGGCTTCATTCTTGTTTAGAGCACTCATGGCAAGATTTATAAACTTTCCCAACAGGTTCCTTCTTGTCTTTTCTCCTTGTGACCCTCGCCTTTCACCTTCGGTAGCAAGATGGATAAATGTGCCCCTTGAATGTTATCATGACCAAACAGACCTCTCCGATGGGCAGGAAGGAATGGCTGCCCCGCTTCCCTTCAAACTCTGCCTTGACAATGTGGGAAACAGCTGCTTGGGATAGAGGAATTCTCCCAGTGATAAGACCAGCAGTGTCAGCTCTGTGCTCTTGTTACAAAATGACCACATGACACTGAAGGAAGAAAAGCCTAGGCAGACAGTGTAGTGCCATAGTCCAGCTGTGGGAGCCACCATGCTCCAAAACCTGTGTCTCCTCTCTCTGGACTTACTGGTGGATTACCCCTGTCTTCTTCCCCCTTCCACCCCCTGGCTGTTTTTTTTTCTCAGCAGGCCAACGAGAGAAGCACTGTGGGGGCAGATTAAATAGTTCTCTGAGCCGCCAGATGATGGGAAAGAAGTCTCCAAGAATGGTTCAAAGGAGTTAGTCCTCCTCCAGGCACAAAACTAAATATGCACAGTAAAGAAATTTGAAAAATGCCTGTCCTTGCCATCCCTAGTCCCTCTGTGATTGATGGCAGAGAGGGCTGGCTATGATCATTTCACTCTGACAGGTCCCAGGCATAAATCCCGCAGAGCGGCTGCTTTCCGCTGACAACCTTCCGAGGGCTCCAGTTAGGAACAGGAAACAGGCCCCTATTTTTCACCCTCAGCATTCCTTCAGGTGCAAAGAAAAGACTGCATGGAAAAAAATAAATCCTTATCAGAGGGGGAAACCAGATTCAAAGCAGTTTTCATACTTGTTCATCAGGGAGAATGGCCAAGAGAGAAGGATGAGGCCAGCCTCACTTCTTCAAACTGAAATTTACATCTTCCCCAGGAAGGCTTGGAGGCCTTCTCTGAGTGAGGAACGGGCTTCCCCTCCCCCTTTCTTCTCAGGACACGGCTCTCCAAAGTTATGTTAGTATTTTTCTTCAAGGTCAGTCTCAAAATGTACTGTGCCTATGTTGTGTCATAAAAACCCATTGCTTAGAAATAAAAGTGTGGCGTGCATAGATACTCTAATATCTTTAATTTATCAACATTTATTGCAAATTTGCCGGGCAGTGGCCACGGTAAGTTGTTGTGCCCACAGACTCCTTGGCATGGCCATAGATAACCAAACCCTCGATTAACACTGAACAGTTAAAACATGTCTAGGTGACGATCTTTTTTTCTGAATTTGTTTTTATCTTTATTAACTGTTGGGACATTTAAGAGTCAGTGTATGTACTGTGAGAAGCTAAGGAAAGAGGACTCGGCAGCGAGTGCTCTTGTTAGAGAAATCAGGCCCAACTGGATAAAAAGGAAGATGTACGGAAAGTAAATGGAAGGGAGGGATTAAATAAAGCAGGCCTTGGTCTCACAGCATTTAGGGGGATCTCACCTAAAAGACTGGACTGTGACCTAGTCCAGGTTATTAAATGGTCCAACCAAGGCAAACAGTTGTAAAGGAGGAAGATTTTGCATTGGCTAACCACCTCTCTGAAACTGGATGTTAACTCTAATTATCCATCTCCGCGAATGTGATGGACAGCTCTCTCTCTCTCGAGTGCTGGGTACTTCTTAGCACCTGTCCATGAAACAAAAAGCTACTGTCCTGCCAAGCCAGGCCTGGGGGACATGGCCACCATGCGGGCTCTCCACTAGCATTGCACTATAGACACTTGTCAGCTGCCAGGAATAAAAGATGCCACCGTGGATCTCTTACTTTAAGTCATATCATTACTCCAGTGGGCAAGGACTTCGCCTGAGGCCACAGCGTTGAGCCTTATTTTCGGGGTCAATATTTTTTTATAGCTATGCTCATGTTAAGGAGGACCCAACTATGCCTGGGAGTTCTGATAATTGGTCCATGGGTCATCCAAGAAAACTTAGTGGGGCGGGGGCAGGAATCAGAAAAGAAAGAACAATTCGCTCATAAAATTAGGGAGTAATAGATGAGAGGTTTTTGTGAAGTCATAAAGCAGTTTGAGGAAGTCTTGAGAAAAACAAACTCCCTAAGTCACCCTCCCCCTCCCTCCTCCTCCCCCCCCCCCCAGACAGCAAACAGGATGTGCTTCCTTGTAACTGTCTATAAATTTAGGGTGAGAAAAACAAATCAGATCTTGTGGACAGAGCGCTAGGCTGCAAGGAACATGGTTAGAGTTCCCCTCTACTTGGAGAGGGGTACCAAACAGCATTTTCCCATCAAATAGTGGTGATAAGAAAGGCATTTAGTGCTTCATGTGGTGGGCTGCTGTGGGTGGGTGGCAGGACATAAAAAAAGTTATAGCTAATGTCCTCCTATTAGACACTGCAGGCCCAGCCACACATGCTCACTCTGTTCTCAAGCCAAGGATAATACTATTCTGTACAGAGCCCTGAGCTGGAAAAGAGATGTCCCTTTGCCAGGATAACTTTAGAAACGGAGTTCTTAAAGCGCTGGAGGTACGATGGCCATCTTTACGGCGCATGGACAAAAGCTAAGCTGAGTTCATCGTTTCTGAAGATCAGCTCTCTTGAGATCTGTCTGACATTCCCTGACCTGACCCAGGTCATTCCTCCAGAGTTCAAGCTACTTCTTGGCAATGTGAACATTAAAAAAAAAAATTGGGTTACAAAAGTATAAAATCAGAAATTAATTGCCGCCCAAACCTGAAGAGACATCTTATAGAGCAGAGGCGATATTTTGAGTTCTCTGAGAAGGGGAATTGTCTTGAAAAAGAGGGCTGGGGTGGGGCGGAGCGTTGCATTGACGTGCTGGAGAACTCAGACTGACGCGAAGTTGCAATTTCCTAGATAAAGGTATCTTGGCCTCCATTTCTGATACTTTTCGCTTGATGGTCCTTTCTCCCGAAGACTCTTCTGCGAGATCACAGATCCTTAGCTGAAGCCCTGTGTAGAAGCTAAGCATACATGTGCTCCAAGAGAACGCAAAAAAAAAAAAAAAGTGTCTTCAAGAGGCGGGGGAGATGGCTCAGTAAATAAAGTGCCTGACACTCAAGCATGGGGACCTGAGATAAGACCAGGAGCAGACATATAAGAGCTTGGCATGGTGTAACATCTGTAAGTTCTATTGTGTGGCATAAAATAGGAGAACCCTGGAACTCACTGAGCAGCCATCAGCAGAGTCACTGAGTGGTCATAAGGATAGGCCTTGAAAGTTACAGGGCAGCTCTGCTTACTTTCTGAATGCTGTTTCTGGGCCTCCTGAGATGTGGAGTCTTATCTGCATGCACTTGCTACCATGAACTCTAATATGACTTCCCTGCAGGGCTAGATTCTATCCCCTCAAACTGTGAGCCAAATAACTCCTCCCTTTCTTAAGTTGCTTCTATCATGTATACGGTCACTAGAAAAAGTAATATATGCAACAACCGAGTCCAACTTAAAGGGCAGCTGAACACAGTTTAGACTTACTGTGTGGAAATGGGAAACAAAATAAAAGGAGCCTTAGAGAAACAAATAGTTTAAAGAGAAAAAAAACTTTTCCTAAAATATCTTCAATTTTTTTTTCACTCGCTCTTCCCTAAGACCAAAGTAAAATTGTAAAAGTCTTATTTAAATTGTTGTTGGGATGCTTCTAAATGGTTGACCTAGCATCTAAGAAGAAAATTGTGTTGAAAAGAATTACAAGATGTAGGAGCTATCTATAGTAGTGCAATGAAAGACCACAAGGTTTCATGGTATAAAATAAACATTATCATATTGTTTTCTTGGTGCTTCTGGTCAGAAAGCAGTGGGCTCCATTCAGGTGGATAGTCCTTCAGACTCATGTGGCCTAATACATGAGTTTACTGGGAGGTGTCACATAGCCTGTGGGCTGCTTGGTCTGGAGTGGAATGTCTCATCTTTCCACATGACAATCTCAGGGAGTTAAGAGGGAATACAGCATCCAACATGCCAATAATGTCTACATCTCTGCTAGTCATGTCTGTGAATATCCTAAAGAGGAAATCATGTCAGGAGACCAAGGCCAACGTTCCTAGTGCATAGAGTGGCTAGAAAATTCCATTGATAATAGAAAGAATGTTACGGTCACATTTCAAAGAGACATGCATGTATTCAGAAAGAATGTGCCCATATTACATAGTCAATCATGTGAGGAATGGACTCCCTAGCATGTATTTCCTAGCTAGCAAATCTAGCTTTTATTCATTCCTAAATAGTCCAGAAGGACATAGAGTTACTTTCCAAACAGCAGGCTTTTTTTCTTGTTTTTGTTGTCACAGTGGCTCTGGGATCTGAAAAGCCACCCTTAAATTCCATCAACCAAGCCCACCCCATAGATTTCATGATGATGAGCCATCCAGCTCATCCCAGTCTAGTGAAGCTGCTTTAATCCCAAATTCAAATCAGGGAAGTCCTAAGATTCTATTTCCTTCTCTTAAAGATAGGGTAATCTGGCTTTTAGCACATCTTACTGAGGAGATATCAAATTAGAAATCAGAAAATGTGTTTTGGTAGTCTCACTCTGAAAGACGCCATTTACATAAATCACTTGGGTCTACTCTCTCCAATTCAGTTTTCTTATCTGTAAACTTGAGGAGTCAAACTATTTCCATGCTGAACATGTAGCCTCAAGAATGCATGCCCTTGTCGGTGATTCTGACATTCATCATCTTGTCTAAACTGTACCAGCCCCAGATCCAAATGCGGACTGTGACTAGATAGCTATCTTCCAGGCCCTCTCGCAGTACTGCACTGTCTGGCCTGTCCCACTCTCCCCGCCATCATAACTCAACTGTATTCTCATCACTACCCTGAAGTCACTCAGTCTCTCTGATGAGGATCACAGGTGCCTATGTGACCAGAAAAGAGCAGCATACTACAGCAGCCTCTTCCTTCAGTTTCATATACTCTTCGCCGGGTCAGTAAGGACCACAGGGTTCTTGTTTGTATGAGCAATGGCAGCTGGGAGGAAGCAAGGCTGGGAGTCAGCTGCACTCCATCCTAGCTGGGCTCTGGGACCAGATCCCATCACTGGTCCACAACCAACTGTGGATTAGAATGACTCCCTGCTGCCCTGGTTTCAAGCTCTGCTTCCTCACCAGAAGATGTACTCCAAAAATATCTTCTAGTGGCCCTGTCATTTCAAAGGGAATTCCCAGGAGGTTAAAATGCAGGCTAGGGGGAAAAAAGGCTGTTAACTAAGAGAGTAGAGATTAGGAATGCTAGAAAAGCCTTGCTACTTCTGTGAGGCCCTGTCTCGCACTGACAGGAGATAGCCCCATGGGATATATGCTCTTTTATGTGACATCAGGCTCTTCCTATACTGGGCTTTCCAGTTCTGGTTCCTCTTTGTGGCTATAAGGACTACCAGAAAGCTCTGTCTCTTCCCAGTGAGCCTAAGCTTGGCGTGGGATAACCTTATTTCATAGATAGGGACATTGGTGGTAAAGAATCAGAGTGGAGACTTTGGTCAAACATCTAAATTTTTCTGTGCCTCTGTTTCCCCATCTGAAGCACATGGACGCATGGTCTTGGTGATCATTTAGACAACGATTGCAGCATCTTTACCACATGGTACACACTAACTGCACAGTGGGTGTTAACTGCTACTACTATACATATTACTACGCTGCTGGTGAAGTCGCTAGCTTCTGTGTTGTTTTTATGTTACCTTCATTTGCCCGATTACATGTTACATATTTAATTCACTTACCCCATTCTCTCATGCCTCCACCTCCTCTCCATATTAGCCCAGTGCCTTGTATGTGATACACACCTTGAGAGATCTATTAAATCTAAAGATGAAGAAACGCATGGTCCTGAGACAGGGAGGTGCTCAATTCCTAATCCTCCTGTATGGCCAACCTACCAAGCATCTTCATGCCTTAGGGTTCATGAGATGGGGATAAAGTGCTTACTCCATCAGGTGGCTTTGAGGCGCTCCTTTTTGGTGGGGGAGAGGTCCTCAGGGTTGTCTGAAAAACACTCACTTCATCCCCTCTCACTAATAATACACATTGGTGCAGGGAGAGTTGGTAAAACGTGTGAAGTGTGCAAACAGAAAAATCAAAGGTGGCGAAGAGGTCAGTGCCCTAAAGACAAAGTTAAAAGTTTCCTAAGACTCACATAGGAAAGGCTTGGTCCCCAGGGTGTCATTACTAGAGAATGGTAGACTCTTTAGGACATGAGGGAGGATGCCCTTAGGCTATTGTGATGGTGTCCGCAAGGGGACTGTGAAACACTTTGTATACTCCAGCCCTTAAAAAGCCATTTGTTCCCAGTACCTTCTCTCCTCAGAATCGGCCCAAAGTAATGAGGCTAACCCACTGTGGATTGGATGTTCTAGAACTATTAGCCAAAGCAAACCTTTTCTCTTTAAAAATGAATTCCCACAGGCATTTCATGCTAGTGGCAGAGTGTTTAATACAACATAACAAAGCCATCACCAATCCAGGGGCTTCTCTACTTACTTACATGTAGGCTGTGACTTTCCCGTGCCACCCAAGATGACAAGCATAGCAACAACACAGACAACTTAGAAGAGCCATGCCATGGAAACCTCCCTGTCTTTAAGAAGTCTCTGGCTCTCCCCCTAGTGTCTACTGAATGTCCTAGATACGCATAGAAGGGGCATCCTGCACCCCTTGTCCTTCCACAGTTCCCCTCGTCCCAGGAAGCATGGCAGACGGATGTGGGTCAAACTCAGGGAGATCACCTTGGCTTCCCTACAGTGGTGCCAAGTCAGTGTTGAAACGGTCCACTCCAACTACTTCATGTGAAGGTGACACCCCAGAGAAGGTGAGTGGCTGCCCTGGGATCACAGGACAATGCTGAAATCACAGAAATGAAACTTGCTCCTAACCCAGTTCTCTTCTGAATGTTTCTTCTTCCTGGTGCCTCAGAAGAAGAGACTTCTGAAAACATTTGAGTGGGCCCCTTTCCATGTTCTAGCACTGCCATCCCCACCTGTGTGCACGGCTGGATGTAAGGAGTGCAGACTTTTCAGGTCTAAATTCAATGAGTCCAAGACATCCAGTGAAGAGACTCGGACTTCATCATCTGCAGACCGAGAGTATCATATTCACTGCTTTCCCATGTGCTGGCTCTTCGTTGTGGCTGAGAATGTACCCTGAGACCTCCTCCTGTGATGGAAACACACCCCAGCTGGCTAGCCGTGCTGGGGCTCCAGTGTGGACCTCTGCTGCTTTGCCTTAGGAGCACACTCTACAAACCACACTGAGAAAATGAATAAATAAGTAACATCCACATGGCTCTCGCCCAAACGCCTTAAAAAACACCAGCTGTACCATGCCGTCTCCTGTAATTTGACAGTCGGTATGATCAGCCCCTGAGGAACAGAACATTCTTCGGGGGGTTGGGGGGGGGCGAGGCTGTTGCTTTTGCAGACATTTCAGGAGGCGTAGAAGATGAAAGAGAGCTCCCGCTGAAACGTCATGTGGGGGAGAGGGTGGGAGGTGACAAGGAAGAAAGAAGCTGATGTGTGTTACATGTCGATCATGCACCAAGCACTGGGCTCTGGTAGGTTCCCAAGCCTTCAGAAACCTGATCCTCATGATGCTGAGATACATGTGGGATAACCAGACTTTTGCAGATGAGCAAGCAGGCTTAGGAACATTAAGAGACTCGCCCAGAGACAGGAAAGGAATGTGTTGTCTATCTGGGTTTTGGTGGTGCTGGTGTTGGTATGTTTTTCTTTTACCTTGCTTTCCGCAAAGTAAAGGATTGCATCCAGCCTCAAGCATTTATTCTACCACTAAGTTCCAACCCGCCCCCCCCCCCCCCCCCCCCCGCTCAGACCAGCAACTGATGTGTTTTTCCTCTTGGGCTACTGTGTCAGATTGCAATAAACCAGAATGGAGAGATGGCTTGGTGGTTAAGAGCACCAGATGATCTTCCAGAAGACCAGAGTGTGCTCCCAATACCCCCTTGGTAACTCATAGCTGTCTGTGGCTCAAACTCCAGGGGATCTGAAGCCATCTGCTGGCCTCCACAGACACCAGGAATGCAAACAGTACACAGACTCACATGCAGACTGTGTGTGTGTGTGTGTGTGTGTGTGTGTGTGTGTGTGTGTGTATTATATGTTGTTTATAATATATTTTATATACTCTATGGTACATATAATATCATATATATATATATGCTATAAACCAAGTAGCTTCAGGTTTTAATGCCTTTATTCAGAACTCTGAAGGGCACAAAGCTGAAATGAGGTGTGCTAGTTATAGTTACTATTGCTGTGATGAAACCCCATGACTAAAAGCAACTTGGGGAGGAAAGGGTTTATTTGGCTTCTACTTCCACATCACTGTTCATTACTGAGAGAAGTCAAGACAGGAACTGAAGCAGGGCAGGAACCTTTCATCCTATGCCCCCCTCCTCTCATCTCTCTCCCCTCTGCTTGTCTCTTACAAGATCAGCTGTCAGTCAATAGGGCACTTACTTGCTTAACCCAGGCTCACCTAGGCTCCTGTGTTAAACCAGCAAAGACCTGCTGCCCCAGTTGTCGTATTTCCAGGCTGCAGGGTAAGGGTAGGCCCATTCCCTGTACAGGCCCTCCCGCCTGCCCATCACAGCCAAGTTCCGTCTTATGCCACACCTCCTTTTCTTATCTCAATATCATGTTATTTCCAGAACTTTCTTTATCAACGATCTCAAGAAACACTTGAGTCAAGGTAAACTTGGGGCCAGAGCCACACAGTTTAGAGAGAGTAAGGTCTTGAATTTCTGAGTCATGAAGAAATTCTACAGTGTGATTGAGGTTTAAGATTCTCTTATTCTTGAGTTCTTTATATATTTTGGATATTAGACCTTTGTCAGATGTGGGGTCGGTGAGGAGAGAAAGAGCTAGCACATGTCAACTTAACCTATAGCCGCCGACTAATAAGTTTAAGAGAAAAGACCAATTCATTTAAGTAAGATCTGGACATAATGTAACAGTACTTGTTACCGAGTCCTGTGTAATGGCATCAGCCAATCTTGTATTACCGACCCCCAGAGTGGGGAGAACTGTATTATAATTTCTCTTCATAATGGTCTCCTTACTATCTGACTCCTTGAAGCCAGCAATAAATTAATAATCTGCTTACAACCACGGAAACTCAATTAAGAACTGATAAACAATGTGTTCATGCTAGGGATGGTAGGACCCTGGATGCCTGCCAGTGTGGGCTTGACTCAAAGGTTGGGAAAGGCGCTGGACCATCCACCTCCCTAAGCTTATGTCCGATGCTAGTTAGAGATATTCTTCCTCTTTTCTCTCCCAACCTTCCCTGCAAAGGTAGGAGACTTAGAATTCATTTGGTCAGTCTGGATTGAAACGAGGGACAATTCCTGATTTGTCCCTTGATCAGTCCTGCAGTGCATGCACACCTGTAGATGACAGTCATAGACAAAGGCTATGGGTTCACATATGCACATATATGTCAGCACATTCTAGAAGCTAAGCCAACTTCAGAGTCATTCCGCAGGCACTATGGCTACACCTTGGTTTTTAAAACAGTGCCTCTCACTGGCCTGGCACTTGCCAAGCAGGGTGGACTGGTTGGCCAGCCCGCAATCCTCAGGTGGCCACTCATCTCCACTCTCAGCATTGGTATTCGGAGCACACGGCACGGCACTATGCTTAGATTCTCTATGTGTGTTCTCAGGATTGAACTCGGCTTCTCACGATTACACGGCATGTACTTTACTGGCTGAGCTTGCTCCCCAGCTCCTGGCAACTGTCCTTGTAAGATGCTGTGAGGGCACAAAGCAGAGTACCACGTGAGGAGATAGCCTAGGAGAATGCGGGTGAAGAGTAAGAGGTGTAGACCATGGCACGGGGTGCCTGAATTAGGTAGCATCCGGAAGCCAAGAAAGATCTACCTAGAGCAGTGGGTCTCAACCTTCCTACGGTTGCAACCCTTAATACAGTTCCTCATGTGGTGACCTCCAACCATAAAACCCCTCCCTCTCTCTCCTTCTTTCCTTCTCTTCCTTCCTCCTTCCATCACCCCCTGTTTTTCCATTCATCCATTCGTCTGTTTGTTGATTTGAGACAGAGTCTCACTGGATAGCCTAGGCTACCCTCAAACTCACTATATAGCCAAAGGTGACCTTGAACTCAGCAATCCTCATGTCCCAGCCTCTGGACTGTTATGGTTATATAGGTGTTTACCACCCAAACTGACCCTTACATGTCTCCATAGCAAGATACTTAACAAGAGTACTTTGCTTTCTCGTACTAGATATTTTAGTTTGTATATTTATGAAACACTAGTCTGAGAAAGACTTCTGGAATTTACAGACTGCTAGAGGATCCAAGATTGTCTGTGGTCTAACCTAACTCTTAATCAGCTGTGCAACACTGAACAATTTTCTTGCTCTCTCTGAGCCTTTTTAAATTTTATTTATTTATTTATTTATTTATTTATTTATTTATTTATATTTTCAGTGGGGCACATTCCATGACCTTTCTTGGGGTTGTTGAGGAGTTGGTAACAAACTGACTCATGCTTAGGACAACACTGACTAAATAACATTTTTTTAAAATAACATTTTGGTGTCTGGTTATTTTGAACTGTATCAGTTAAAAAGACACTCTCCTAAAACCAAGTCTGCCACACCACACTGAGTATTACTCAGCAGTCACACTTTTAAATATGCCATCCCTCCAGATTATGGAAAGAATTCAAGAGCTTCACCAGCACTTGCTTTGAACTGTTAACAAGAGATAGCCATGGCTATAATACCACAGAAAGTCCAGGCTGAGTAACTTCCCTTCCCTGCTGGCATTCCTTTTGCTTGGGGAATTGGTTACGATTTTTTCCCCTCACTTAATTTCCCACTTGGAATTTGTATATAGACCCTGATAAGGAACCCTTAATCTCAAGCTAACAGGGTGCGAGATGTTTGTGGATATACCCATAATGTAAACAACTTGATCTCCCAGCCAACTGCGCCTGTCAGGAGGGTATGCGTGATCCTAAGCACTGCAGCCTCCCTCAGACCTTTGTTCTCCCTTAGCGAGGTGCTAGTCCCACCAGCAAGGATGGTTTTATGACTTGGCATAAACTTCTGGCTCTTCCCAGGGGCAGCCAGGGGAGTTAGTTCAGGGCCCTTGAAGACTTCTTTTGTTCTGCCAAGTTAGGGAGGAAAGCGAGGTTTGAAAGCCTGTTTGTTTACACCCAGTACCCAGCTCCCTGCCTTTTTCATAAAAGGAAAGGCAGCCAGCAGGAGACGCCTGATCCTCAGCACCTCCCTGGTTCTCCCTGCCTTCTCGCACTTGTGTATTAAGCAGCCAGGCAGCTGTTGAACACATATTATCAACAAAGCAATCTTCTAGCCCTTTGATTCAAGCTATTCCTATCCTGCGCCCTGAAATAAAATGACTTTCACAATTAAAACACCGAAATCAATGTGGTGTCTATTGTCATGTGTGCAAGAGAAACGCTTTAATTACAGCCATAGTTAGATAATACAGTCATTACACCTCCTTAATCTCAGATATAAAACCAGCACCCCCTGAGTACTTTACCACCCTTTCTTTGATTTTTTTTCCTTTTTCTTTCTCTCTCTCTCTTTTTTTTTCACCCCCAACATGAATGGCTTTTTATCCTAGCACTTCAATTTGCATGCCTTTGCTCCTAGGCAGCTCCCCATGATATGTTAATTGCAGATTGCTTTAAGTACTAAAAGATTAACATAAAACCCTTTGCAAACAAGCTAATAGTTTATGATAATTTTTGCATGGCCTTTGTCTGTCTATCACTGGATTGCCTCTAGCTGTAATTTTATAAAGAAGCTGTAAAATATCATTTAAACAAGTTCATTTACACATAATTATTACCAGAATCACATTATTCAATTTAGATACTCCAGCCTATTAACAATCCATGAACTAAAATGTAATTAAACTATTTTCCTTTTATGAACCTATTCATTACAATGTGTGGGAGATGGATCTCTCAGTTTCACTGCAAAATTCAGCACTTTGTTGTTGGAATTGACAAGTCTGGCACTCATTATGTGCTTTTAATTATATTAAAAGTATTGGGAGACAGCTCAGATAAAGAATATATTTAGAAACGAAGGCTTGGAAATGCCAAGATGGTGTCATCCCTAAATATATATTTATTTTACTCGTGCTCTCTTCCCCCTTTCTGAAGAGTGAAAAAATAAAATCAGGCTGGGTGTTTTAATTGAGATTTTCTGCTCTTAAAGTAATTTTTCTAATTTAAGCCAAGGATAAATACCTCATTTAATTAATGGTGTTTACTCATCTTTCCCCTAGATTTTATCTACTCTTTTGGAAACGAAAGCTAGAATTATACCCAAGGAAACCAATTCGCCTAGTATTTACAGACAGACTCACAGTCCCTGCAGGTGTGGAGGGTGATGCATTTGAGGTCTGACTCAGAACCACTGAGCAGCTTCTGCTTGGATGCAAAGGCTCCTCTCTGTGGGGACAACTGACTCAATGGGCAATGACGAATGAGCTTCTAAGGGGCCCGGCTCCCCTCCTAGCTCTGCTGTGCTGCTACATTTCCAGGGAAACACAAGTGATCTGGTTAGAGCAGACCTGGTCTCCAACTGGCTACCGACAGACAGACACCTCAGTCAATGTCAAAGACAACTGGTCGCTCAGGCTAGCAGCCAACAGAGCAGCTACCAGAGAGCAAGACCCAGTACCTTGACTCTTACCCAAGCACTCCTCAGCTGCCACACTTACTATTTGCCATTCCTTTCTCCAAAGCTTTGCTTTCTAGGATCCCATCTCACCCCTCTCAGAAGGCTCAACATTTCCCTCGTTCTACAATCTTGAATGTATTTGGCCATTTAGGATTTAATCACAACCATTTAATCACAATTTCTATTCAACATCTGCCCTGCCCTCCAGTGTCCACACTGGCCACATGGCAAGAGTGTTGGCAGTCTGGGCAGCCTGCAGATCTCTGGATGGCCTGAACAAGCTTCCTCCGATAGGCAGTTCTTAACTCCTCCACCACATAGTGAGTTTCCCCTCTCACACTTCACTGCCATCTCCTAGCCTAATTGTGTCTTATGCTTGGCAATAGTCACTGCAAGCAATGACACCTTTCACTTCTCTGGGGCCATTGCTGGGCATACAGTGGGAGGCTGGAAGGTGTGTACTGTGATTGTCTAACCTCATGCCAAAGTCAGCCATTCTTCTGTAAGAGGCTATCCCAAAAGACACCCAGCTGGGGCTGGCGACATGGTTCAGGGGTTAAGAGCACTGGCTGCTCTTCCAGAGGACCCAGCTTTAATTCCAGCACCCACATGGCAGTTGCTGTCTGTGACTCCAGTTCCAGGGGATCCACAGACATACATGCAAGCAAAATACCAATGAGCATAAAATTAAAAATTAATAAATTATTTTTTAAAAAGACATCCAGCTGATTTCAAGGATTGCCTTATAACACAAGCAATAGATTCATAATAAACATAAACCACCCTAAAAGTATCTGGGTGTTGGAAACTTCATGGCTATCAACAACCCTCCTTGCAGTCCAGTTTTCCTTCCAAAGGCCTGCAAGAGTTACCACCTAAAGGCAAACAGTACTCTGTAGGTATTTAGGTCACATCTGTGGGCCTGTGGCCATTATCTTATAGGAAGGGAAAACTTTGTTTTAAGACTCTCATACAGAAAAATACATTTAGACTGCCAAAACCGTTAAACAGAAAAGCTCCGCAGCCCAGGTCTGCATGTGCCTCATTGATACATGTCTAGACACCACTCATCAGGTAGATTCCAAGTGCAAGGAGGCAACGGAAACCAAGGTCACAGAAGAACAGCCACCTTCCCCTCCCTTTTGTCATCATCCCCACTTCACAGAATCAGATGGAACACAACCAGCTCTTGCTTATCTGAACGACTCCAGGCAGAGGGATGGGAACCCACGCCATCCATCACGTGATCCAGATAGCACACAGAGGCAATTTGACAAGCTCTCTGTAATGCATTTCCTTGTATGCATTTCTCTTATCTTGAGCCTCATAACCTTGTTTTATTTACTCGTGTATACTAAGGCCTGGCACGCAGAGACAACTTATTCAGTATTTTGGGTTTGATTGGTGAGTCGAGAACTTTCTGCTTGAGGCTTCACTCCTAGGTGACATCTCATCTGGATCGGTTTTACTACGCCTGACTTTCTGCAATGAAGCCAGATTTTCATGCTGGGATCACGTTAAGGAAAGTTATCTAGGGCAGGCAAAGCTTAAAGGCCCATGCAAGCCTCAGAGCCTGAGTTCAAGCTCCAGAACCCACAGTAAAAGGAGAGAACCAATTTCTGAATGTTGTCCTCTGTCCTTCTCATGTACATTGTGGCATGTGCCAGCAATCGAGTATGCGTGTGCACACGCACGCGCGCTCACACACACACACACACATACACACACACACACAGGCACATATATACACAGAAACTTAAATTCTGAAAGAGAGGGAAAGGAAAAATAACACTAAGGATGTTTGAAAAGTCGTAAGTAATTGTTATTTTTATTTATCCAAAATCATATATAACACATCAGTGTGTGTATATAAATAAACATGTACTTAAATAAAGTTAAGCCACTTGAACTGACAATATCTACCAAGAATCACAGACTATCTAATTAAGAAAATACAGTACTAGAAATAATAAAATCCATTTTGAACTGTTAGTCAGATAAATCCAAAAGACTCCCAAAACAATATAGGACATTGGTGTTTCTCTTACGTATTTCCCAGAGACTGATGGTAAATCCCGGTTGCTGATGACAACACACACTTGCAGTGCAGAACTCACAGGATCCAGGCAAGATCTAGATCTGAAAGCCTCCTCCCTGAGGCCTAGAAAGTACTGTGTAGGCTGGCAAAAGAGGACAATGACCACTAGTTTTATTAGCTGTGAATCCCATGAGCCACAGCAATGGCCACCATGGCAAGCTATCTCTGAAGACACAATAATGGCACTCGTATCTTGGCAGTAACCAACAGTTGTCTAATTGGCCTTTCGGTTTGCTCAACAGTAGGCAAATAATACTTGGTACTATCTGTGAGTTAGTGAGGCCGTGGATAGTAAAGGAAAGCCTATTCCTACCACTGCTTTACCAAGCCAGCAAAATTCCTAACTTCACTCTAAATAAGTGTCCTTGTGTCCGTGGATAAGTGCAGTTCCCAACCCTCACCAAAGGAACTGCTCTTTGCCACAGATAGAGACTGTTATGTAAAACCACAACTGGCCAAGCAGCAGAGAATGGCTCATCATGGGGAGCCCAGCCTAAATAGATGCATCCATAACACAAGGCCTGCACCTGAAGCCCAGGAAACATCTTAAAAGAGAGGCCTGAAAGACTGTAAGAGCCAGGGGACCAGAAATTCCCCTGTGAGGCCGAGTCTCCTAGAAATGACAGAGAAGCCTTGCACATAACACCTCAACAGCACGACTGCCCAAGTAATGCCTGAACGAGGGCAGCACCAATGGACAGGCTACCATGGAAGGGAAGGAGAGAGAGAATACAAGCAAGGGATGCTGAAAACAGGAAAAGTAGCGGAGCCCCAGAGGAGGAGCCCTTGAATTGTTTATCCAATACCAAGTGATCAGTCCTGAAATCACACACATACAAGCAACACTAAGCAGTCTCAGTAGGGTGTGTGTGTGTGTGTAACAGTAGCAAAGAAAAAAAAGGCTAGGAATGTGAAAAGGAAAGTGGTGGTAGAGGCATGAGAGAGAGAGAGGAGTTGGAGGAAGGAAATAGGGAAATGATGTAATCACATTTTAATAAAAATTTTTGAATAAAAATAAATGAATTAATCAACAAAGAGAGAAATAAAATGTATCTGAAGCTGGATGTGTACAGGCAAAGACAAGAAAGGGCAGGATAGACTTCCAATGACATTTCTTGAGACAGCTCTTCCCAGGGGCTACTGAATTCTTCCAGAAATGGTGTCTAGGTTTGCCTCTGCAGATCACCACCTCATCACAGGCCAAGTATGGTGAAGCTATGTGGCAAATTGCAGACTTTGGTCCAGAGAGATGAATCCCAGAAGTTATAATTATATCGCTTGCTGGAATGCTGACTCATTTTTTATAAGTTATCTGACAATTCTATTGTAGCATTTAAATTTTTTCCAACATTTATGAATCATAAAAATAATAAGATGACTGGGTGTTTTTGTGTAAACATGTGGATGTATATGTGTATACATATGTATATACATAAAAAGTACTTTGATCATGTTCACTCCCTTCTTATTCCCTCGTTTGTCCCCTTGCCCTTCCCAAATAATCCTCTTCTACTGTCATGTCTTTTACGAAAGTCAGTTCCACACATGTGCAGAAACAGCATAATCCTCTTCACCTGTAGACAGATGCCCAGTTCCTGAAATGCTCTTAGAAGCAACGTTACACTACTTCCAGTTACATCATTAGTGACTTTTGTGTACAGTAATAATTTCACAATAATGGCATATGTGCTCATATAGTATTTTACTGAGAGTCATACACATCTTTTAATTACACTTGATTATGTCCCTGGACAGAATTCAGCACATGGTATACTGCTGAGGAGCCCTGTGCACTTAAGGAAGACCAGGGGACACACTGGGGACAGAATGACTGACATGTAGGTGATCCTAGTAAGTCTTCAATGTCTGTCAACAAAAAACCTGAAGCTAATGTTGTAGACAAAGGATAAAAAAAAATCCCAAGAAAATGGAGTGGTATGTGGGTAAATGAAAAGAAAAAAAAAGACTTAGGAAAGAGGTTATGTGACTATAAGAAAACACTATAGACTGAGGGTCCTAAACAACAGAATTTTCCTCACAGTTCTGGAAGAGAGAAGATCAAGATCAGGGTGCTGGCATGGTCAGATTCTGGAAGGATTGCCTGCTGAGTTACAGTTTTTCTTCTCATAACTGTATCTTAAGAGGGTAGAGGGAACAGGAAAACTGCCTGACAACCTAAACCCACGGGCACTAACGCCATCCAGAAGGGTTCCCATCAGGAAGGGTTCCCATCTGGAAGGGTTCCCATCAGGAAGGGTTCCCATCAGGAAGGGTTCCCATCAGGAAGGGTTCCCATCTGGAAGGGTTCCCATCTGGAAGGGTTCCCATCAGGAAGGGTTCCCATCCAGAAGGGTTCCCATCAGGAAGGGTTCCCATCAGGAAGGGTTCCCATCTGGAAGGGTTCCCATCAGGAAGGGTTCCCATCTGGAAGGGTTCCACCCTTGTGGTTTAAATGAGAAATGTCCTCTGTGGATTCATGTGTCTGAGCACCTCATTTCAGCTGGTGATATTGTTTTAGGGAAGCTACAGAATATTTGGGATGTGAGACTTGGCTGGAGGAGGAAATCAGTGCCTCTCTAGAATGGAAGACCAGGCCCCAGACTCTCCCTGTCTACAGAGAGATGAGGAGTCCCAGGCATATGCTCCTATTGCTGTGAACTACACTTGCCTTAAATTACAGGCCAAAACCACATCCTACATCCTATAAGTTGGGGTGTTTGTTGTTGTTGTTGTTTTTGGTTAGGTACTTGGTCAGGTGACAAAAAGAAGTACCTCATCACAGCCCAAACAGTCCGCACCCTCAAACCAGCTCACTGATGAGATTTCAGTGTGTGAGACAAACGTTCCATCTACAACGCGTGACTGCAACATAACGCGGCAGGGAAAGTCTCAGCAGGCTCCACTTCGATGTTTGTTCATTGGGGTGAAGACAATCCCTCATGTTTTCAAGAAGTAGTTGCACTTTTGAGATAAGTCTGCATATCTTGTGTAGCTCAAATATGATTTCTTGGCTAATGGGCTTCTTTATGATCAAGGCCCCGGTACCCCTGGACAATCTCACAAGGCGTTAGCGCTCACACTTCCAAAGAGCACTGGCTCGTACCACTTTGTATCTGGTGTCCACCAAGGCCCAGATCTGTCTTCCCTCTGGCCTGGAGTAGGCCACACTTCCTTCATAGCAGGCTGGAAGCTGCTTGTGAGACTAAGTCTGACATATTTCCCTGAAGAAAGCAGTGATTTTCCTATCAGATTGAGAATAAGAATTCCCCAAGAACAGAGCAGACGTCCCTGGCTTTGGCTCCATCTCCATAGCTTCTCCCACATGCGGTTCCTCAGGGTCATTGAAACTAGAGTCACAGGTTCACTAACTGGACGCCTGCGTGCCCATCGCCTGGCACTGGGGCTGCCAGCCGCCAAGTTACCAAGGCAGAGAATTCAAGAGCATACCTCACAGTGAAAGTTCCCCGAATACCTTCCCTACTGAAAAAAGAAAACCAACATAATGCTTCTTAGATATCTGTAAGTTGGAGGCAGCTAACTACATTGGCCTCCACGCCTGGGGCAGAGTTTCAACCTCAAACAACTTTATTTAAACAATTTCTTACTTAACATGTTTTGCTCGGTGCCTCAAATCCAATCATTCTCTGCGTTGCGGGGCAGAACTGCTACAGGACAGAGAAGAACAACACAACCTGTTTTTATTTTAATATCTTCCGGGTCCCTCGGCACTGCCATCATTTGGGCTGTCAGCCCTTCACTGCCCGAGGTGGCTTCCCGCTCTCTGCAGACCGTCAGCCTCTCCACTAATGGCACTGTTCGGGCAAGGGGGAATGCAATTTTCCACTCCATTACAAGCACTGTGTAAAAGGACCTCTTTTCCTCACTGCACACAGATAAGGACCTAATGAAATTCCATTCACTAAGTATTCCAATAGCCAACTCCACTCCAAACACAGGCGTTCTACGCGCCTGCCAGGCCCGCCACTCCAGAAGCAATTGTCGCTGAACGTGCCCGGATTGGGTGGCGTCAGGATGAAAAACTGTGGCTTACACACAGAGAAGGGAGGTCACAAAGACCGCGGCGGATCCATGTTTGGGGAATTTCTTTCTATCCATCAAGTCTTTATAGCACTTCTCTGACCCCTGGTAGAAGCTTGAAACTTTGCCATTTGGAAATGGCAACTTGGGAGAAGTGAGCACCCATCTTTGATTCTAGCCATCACGTGGTCTACGGAGACAATTGCCAAAAATGAGACCGGAAGAAAGACTCAGCAGGCTTCTTGTTTTGTTTGAGACAGGGTTATCTTTGTAGCCCAAGCTGCCTGCAAACTTGCCACAGAACTGAGGACGATCTTGAATTACTTGTCTTCCTCTCCACATCTTCCTGGTGCTGAAATTACCAGAACAAGTAACACCTAGCTGCTGTGTGTGCTGCTGGGGGAGAGAGGGAAGCTCCAGGCCTTATTCATAGTCAGGCAAAGTCTACCAAACCGGCCACACTCCAGTCTCCCAGTGTGCTTCTTCATAGAGAAGTGAAAACAGACCGAGCTGTCACAGAGGGTGCAAAGTTCATGCAACACTGTAGGTGGAAACTGTTTTAAAAGAAGAGGGGTGTGTGTGTGTGTGTGTGTGTGTGTGTGTGTGTGTGTGTGTGTGTGTGTGTGTGTGTGTGTGTGTGTTTCGTCTCTTTCTTTCCTAGCAGTTTCTCTTTCCCAATGCATTGCCCTTGATGCTTGGGAAAGCAATAGAGAATTAACACAGAAGCATTCCTTTCTTTCTTCCCACTTGCAGGGTCTCTGCTCTTATAATACTCTGGGGGTTCCTAGGTGGTGTGTCCTCCTTGTCACCAGTGCCACAAGGGGCCCAGCTAGGACCTCTCGTATCAGTGTTCACCAATCTCATCCCCATGCCCTTTGGCTTCTGTGCTCACCACATAGCCCACGTTCCACGAGAAGTCTTGGCTGTGATCTATAGTAACGATAAACCAAGACATTGATCCTGGAATCCTAATGTCAAAGACCTGGCTGTGCAGGCTGATTTTGAGACTATAGCTGCTAAATCTACGAATTTATTGGCTACAATTTAATAGACAGGAAGGCTACCTGTGAGATCTCTTCAATTTTCTCCTGAAGATGCTTCTATAGGCCACTTAAGCCATGAAAAGGATCTAAAACATATATTTAAGCCATGTATACGTACACAAACACACACAATATATATACATAAATATATAAACATCAGCAAATATAATTTATTTATCTAACTCATTTCTTTTTTCCTTTTATTCTCATTTTCACTTGCTCTCTCTTACAGGCAATAATTTTAGTATATGTGGAATGGGTCTAGTTGTAATATTTTAAGAAATACTCTACTGATGCCTGCTACTTTGTTTTAACTCCACTGGAAATATATATATTCCACTCATTAACTAATTGCTAAGCCTTTGGGTTGTTTATAGTTTTTGATATGAAAAAACTAAAGATTCAAAAAACCTTCATCTCTAACTATTCCTGTACTTGTCTCTTACTACAGCAGAGGAATTATAGGCCCTGAGATAATTTAGAACAACAATTATGCCAAAAGTTGTGCCTGCTCATATAATCTCACCAGCAACTTAAAAGACTTTCTGTAAGACTACTTTTTCTGATAAGCCAACTTTTTTCCAGGCCCGTTCTATATATTTAAACCCTTTTATTGTATTCTCTTTGCAGTTCCATAATCATTAATAATGTTGAATATGTGTCCCTTCAAAAATTAGACATAAATATTTCCTCTATGTACAATGTAACTTTTTTCAGCTTCTCTCCTGAAATGTCTAGGGTTTATTAATTGGCTTGCAGGAGTTCTTTTTATATTCTCAATACTTATCCATTATCAAATGTGTGTATTACCTGTTCTAGGTTTTCTAAGATGCCTTTTGGTAAACAAATATCTTCATTCCAATTGACCAACTTTAAATATCGTATATATATGTATATATATAGTTAATGCCTGTTATGTCTTTACAAGGAAACTTTGTTCCTCCCTCATGCACTTTTAAATGTATATCTTGTGTGTGTTATCCTCTCATGTTTGACTCAGGCCCTACATTTCTTTCTTTCTTTTTACTTATTTTTTATTAAAACAATAAAATAATTCATATTACATCTCATTTGCTATCCTATCCCATGAATTCTCCCATTCCTCCCTCCCTCCCGCTTTCACCCCATTCCCCTTCCCTGTGACTGTAACTGAGGGGGGCCTCCTCCCCCTGAATATGATGCTAGGGTATCAAGTCTCTTCTTGGTAGTCTGCTATCCTTCCTCCGCGTGCCATCGGGCCTCCCCAACAAGGGGTCATAGGCCCTACATTTCTAAGAACACACAGAGCTGTACTGCTTCTAGTTCCCAAGAACCTGGATCGTCCATGAAGTGTATGTTACACATTTTCTCCCTCTGTCCCCCTCATGCTCATTTAACACATCCAGAAACTTAAGCT
Organism: Acomys minous; assembly: GCF_964271855.1. Lineage (NCBI taxonomy): Eukaryota > Metazoa > Chordata > Mammalia > Rodentia > Muridae > Acomys > Acomys minous. Next base: position 4,765,618 of record NC_140490.1, read on the forward strand.
AAACTCACAGAAACGGCCTTTACATTTCCTTCTCTTAAGAGCAAAGTGGCTAAGCAGCCCAAGTTGTGGATAAATTCTAAGGTAGAAGATAAATGACAACCACTGTGTCCTTTTCCGGAAGTCAAGTTCTGTCACATGCACTGAAAAAGGAGGCTTCGGATTACCCACCGGTGTGACAGGTGAACACATTATTCTTTAGAAGACAGAATGCATGACTTAGCCCAAAGCCTGACCAATAGATGTCACCTTTTGTGCCCACACCTGTCACTTGATAGCGGCCATCTAGAGAGCACTGGTGGATGGATTCTGATGCTCTCTGAGTTCTAAAGGAGAACTGTTATCAGTTAGCAATGTCTGCCCCAGGCTTCGGGTGGGAGCACAAAGGCCTTGTGCTTGCCATCCTAGGCAGAGCAGGGCTCGCTGCCTTCCATTTCCTCCGCACAAACTTTGTCATCATCGTACGGCACTTGAAGAGCCAAGCCTGTAGCTGTTCAGTGCACTGGGTGAAACCAAGTCGCTTTCTCCTAAACACCCTGGCGCATGTCAAGCAGAGGTGCAAATCCACCACTCACAGGGGCGGTGGCGTGGGGGAAGGACAGACCCTACTCAGTCAGGTTCACCTCTCTGGGTGCTGCAGACAGATACCATTTTTCACCTGATATTCTCACCAGGCCAGTTTACCTGGAGATGATGCTGCAGCATCAGGTTTCTGAGGAAGAAAAGGGAGGCTGTGAAAACAGCTGCGGAGAGACTGATACTCTAAGCTCCATGCCTGTTAGTTGTGCAGCAGGTGAGTCCCTTTAATGCAGGCATACTTGCCAGAGAGTTCTGCTGGTCCTAGGCATGCACGCGCTCACCAACAAGAGCAGATGACAAACATTCCAAATCACAGGGCACAGCTGTTGGCACGATGTGAGTGACTCCCCACCCCCCCCCCCAGCCCCAGGCATGGGGCTTCCTCTGCCTTTTCATTTTATGATTTCACCCGATGACACTTGATGAGGGATAGGACATGAGATGAAGCGTGTCTCTAGCCATAACAACCCTGCCACAGTTCTTCAAGAGTCCAGCATCTCCGACCAGGCTAAACAGCAAGTGAGCCATTTTGATGAGACATCCCAAGAGAACCACAGGGCCTTTGGCTGGCAGAAGTTAGCTAGAGTTAGCTTAAAGCAAGTGCTCCTGAAACATTTGGTCTTAGTGACATCTTACAGTAGAAGCATGGATGTTTAGCACTAGGAGTGTGGAGACGTTCAGTGCAGTGTCCAGATGTGTAGGCACCCTGAAACCACGCCCTTCTCTTTACCAAGGAAGCACAGTGCTCTGTTGAGTTTTACCAATGAACTTTACCCTCTAAACTCATCCAACAGTAGCCTTTGGACTTCACTATGCTGAATTTCATAACCCAGGCTGGAATTTTCTAGAGAATTACACATTGGAGCATTTATGTAAAGCTCACCAGAGACATACCAATCCCTGGGACCTCCTCAGGACCTTGATATAGCGTATAATGCAAGCATCTGGAATCCAGGCCCCGATCCAGGTAAATGTGTGGCGCCGCTAACCTTGCATGACCTCGAAAGGCAATTCCCTGTAGTACGGTTTTAATTTTTAAAAATCGTCCCACTTAGGGCACCTTTCTGTTTTAAAAGCATTACCATTAGGAGGTTACTTTAAATTGTTCCTGTCAGCTAGAGCTGGGGGTAGCTCTGATGATGTTCCCCCAGTGAATAATAATTTGTTTCAAATTTTAAAGGACAAAACTCATTCTTGGCAACCTCCTGGAGGGAGAGGAACTATTTCCAGTGCTCTCTAATACATCTTGAAATAATTTATGAAACTTTACGAATATATTATTTCAGGAATGTGCGCTTGCAGTCAAACAAAGAATACATATTCATTGCTAAGGGAGGCCTTTGGAAGGACATTATCTTTCTTTTCACAGGTGATGGCTCAAAGAAACAGCTTCTCAGAGGCACTTCACCGTTAAAAACCTCTACTTAGGAAATGAAAGCTAATTTGATTAGAAAAGATGTTTAATTAACCACCCAGTCTATAACTTTGTCATTGAGCACAAATCTCGATATCATGTGTTTGAGTCTGAGAAGATTACAACTACTGGAGATAATTAGTTCTACTTAAATGATACAAGTTCTAATTTTATTATATGGATACAACCAAGGTCTTGGGCAAAATCCCGAAGGCGGTATCTTCTATTCACATTCAACATGGGTGGGTGGGTCTCACTGATGTCATGTACAGTCTGGACAGCCATTGGTTGACTGAGAGATAAGCCAATAGTAATGGCTGGCAGTCCAGATGTACAATAGACCTGAAAGTGATTCAGCCACACGTTTGAGATTATTGGTGGCTGTATCTAAAGATCTCCAACAAATGGAGAAGCCTTCAGTGTTTTTCCACATCACATAGCTAAGCTTAGAGTGCACTTGGGGGTTGAGATGAAAAGCAGAGCCCAGCTCAGAAAATTGGGACCCATCTTGATCCATTCACAAAGGGAAGTGGAAGGTTCTCAGAACCAGGAAGGAAGCCAGAACAAGGAAGAAAGGAAGGCAGAACCAGGAAGGAAGGAAGGAAGGAAAGCAGAGGGATGGATTCAGAATCCTCATCATGGCTCTCAGACTGGACTGAATTCATAGACATTGTCTCCTTACCCCAAAACTCACAGCTCCACTAAGTTCCACTTATAAGGCTCAAACCACTTCGACCCACAAGTCTCCATCTTATATTGTGAGCACACTCGATCTTATATTGTGAGCATGCTCAACCTTATATTGTGAGCACACTCGATCTTATGTTGTGAGCACACTCGATCTTATATCGTGAGTACACTCAACCTTATATCGTGAGCACACTCAACCTTATATTGTGAGCACACTCGATCTTATATTGTGAGCATGCTCAACCTTATACTGTGAGCACACTCAACCTTATATTGTGAGCACACTCGATCTTATGTTGTGAGCACACTCCTTGGTACAAGATCTCTAGAATGGCTTCAAGATTGCTAAACTATCCCAACCAGGTTACTCCCAAAGTTAATTTAAATTTCAAAAAATGGCCAACAAACTATACATTGCAGTGAGCTCCACAGGTTAATGAAAACATGAACCTTTTCTGGGCTTTGGTTGAAACTATCATTAGCCCAGTGTGAGCACCCTCCTGTACCTTGTTAGAAGGTCTATTTAGCAATATTCATATTTTATTTGGGGTATGAATTATTACTTAGTAAATGTACATTGACAGGTACATTTTCTCCAAAATTAAAAAGGAGGCCCCTGAATAAGGGTGATAATAAAAAGGAGCTTTGGGTATGAAAAATAGAGCTATCAGTTTGGCTCTTTCTAATTTTCCATAGTAAATTCTCTTCTTCCCCAATTCCCACTGTATTTAATAGCTGGCCTTTTTCATATTGTTCTACACCGGGTTTTTGTGTGTGATTCTAATGTCTTGCGCCATAAGAAAAAGAAACCTCTTTAGGGAAGAAACTAAACTGGTATTACTACCCTATTTCCATTCTGGCCTAGTTCAGTTTGAAATAATCAGCAATATCCATTGGTTAACAGCTGTGGGCGATGTTTCAGATTGGTAGCCTTTGAGGGCTGTGACAAGAACAGCTTCTACTTCTGCTATAATGCCAAGAAACTAACAAGCTTTTCCTTCTTCAACATCAGCTCCAACCGTGGTGGATGTGGGGTTCGCTGTCAAGAAGGGACCACTTCACTGTTTTGGGGGGCTGGCCCCCAAGACCTGTAAGGAAAGTTCTAGTGGCAGAAGATGAGCAGAGAAGAGCAAGACTGTTTATGGGGCTGGGAAGATACTGAGCTTAACTAGGAGACCTGGGTAAGAGTGTGACTCAGAAGGACCAATCCGAGCCAGCAACAAAACCGAGGGGATTGTTCTCTGCAGTAAACACTACCGCATTGCTACTTCAGATGAATGGATTGTGAGGGTTTCCTCTGGTAATGTTAAAATGACGCTCCCAACAAATGCCAGCTCTGTCCATGGTCTGTCCAGCCAAGCCTAAAATCCTATCTTGTACAAGTCATTCCGATGACAGTTTTGTTTCTGCTCAGCAAACTATTAAGGCAAAGATTTAAAAAAAAAATACAGTTATTGATGAGTGTAGTTTGGGCAACTGAATTCTCTCTAGCAATAGATTGACTGATTTTATGTGGTTAACTCCTGTCAGAGACTTACATGTGCCGAGTTTTATGCATTCAGTTTAAGGCGAAGGGGAAGAGACACCTGCAGAGATGGCTGAACACTTCTTTGCCCTAGAGCCCCATCAGGGAAATGCGTGACGGAAAGGGGGCACTGGCCAGATGCTGAGATCTAAGGGAGGTTGGAAAGAGGAAAAGGTGTCAGAAGGCTGGGACAGCACTTCCCGTCAGGGCTGGGAAGGCTTCTTGGTGGAGGCAATCTTGACCTGGGTTTAGTGAATTTCCTGTGATGTTGAGGTCAGTTCAGAGTAGGAGGAAGGAGGTTTCAGCAGAGACTTGGCCAAAGCACTGGGGAGGAGAGAGAAATCTATGGGGGAGGGGCGGGATAATAGAAGTGTAGAGGACCCATCAAGCCGCACACACCTGGAGACAGGGCTCACTGCTAGAGCCAGGATGTTTGACCAAAGATGGGAAAGCACTATGCAAAATGGAAGTAGGTGGTGGGCAGGAGGCTGGAGTTCCAAAGAGCAACTCTGTGCGGACCATTCAGACTGCTTTTCAGGTTTTTTCTATATCAGATCACCTGAGCTGCAAGGCGCTTAGGACCCACAGATTACAAGAGAGCCCTTACTCCTTGAGTCCCTACAAGGAAGGAGAGCAGTTTTAAAGTCACAGAGCCATGGCTTCTCACTCTCCAGGGACAGCAGGGGAAGAATGGGATTAGATAGCCGAAGGGATTCAAAGCAGCATGGCGAACCTCTGGGCGCCTGCTCCTGTCTGTCCCACAATCGCAGGTCCTGACCCACAAGACGAAGGCGTCCACACCCCTCATCTTGCAAACGTAGCATCATTTTCCTGGCTTTCCTTTCATCTCTAAGCACACCATTTCACTGCGCCTAATTAGAAATGAAGTTGACTGAAGTTCACTGAGCGCTTACCACGTGTATTGGGTGTAGAACGTGAGACAGACTTGGGCTCAGCCTCCGGGATCGCTGTCAGTCCCGGAGGGGAGGAGTGTGGAGAGCCTGAGCCAGCAAACTGCCGAATGATGAATCTGTGACTGTCCCTGCTTTGCATTCTGCTCATACTTCCAGTTCGAACACAGTGATCGCTAAGCTGTGTGGCTGAGAGGTCTGCCTCTTTCCCCCACCTCCACCCCCCTGCTTGTTGTAGTAGCGGGGCTCGAAACCATGGTATAATTAACATAATTAAAGTATTAATAAAGATTGAAGGGGTTGGACACTGTGTGAAATGCTTAATTTTGTGTATCTTTAGCTGATTGAGTGTTTAGGTTTGCATTTCAGCTGTCACCCAAATTATGTGTAATTAAGCCGCGGCTCGGGATCTGCCTGCTTGTCTCATCTGCGCATGCGGGCGGCAGGCAGGATTCAGTTCTGGGGAGAAGTGGGATCTGCCCACTCATTTGTAGCTGCATGCTTTCACACTGTTTATGAATCTCTAGCCTCTTCCCAGTGCTTTCATCCATCAAATTATCCTATTAGTATAGGAGGAAGCAAAGTGGGGAAAAGCTAAAGGCTTCCAAGGCATCCTCTGGCTACCGTTGCCTGGTCCAGCATTCTGCCATTTCTCCATGGATGTTGCTTCAGCAGCATAGGTGGCTGTTACGATTTGGGCCTTAAATACCCCCTACAGGCTGGTGTGCCTGAACACTTGTTTCCCAGCTGGTGGTGCTGTTCTGAGAAGTTATGTACGCTTTGGGGTTGTGGTCCAGCTGGCAGAAGTGAAACTCTGGCTTTGTAGGTGATGTGAGCTTTTTAAAAAAAGTAGTCCAGTTAGGACCAAACTGGGCTCTTAGCAATGACCACGGCTTTTCCAGAGTGATATAGGCTGTACCACCCCCACCCCCTGCCTTAAGTTGCTTCTGTCAGATAGTTGGTCTGTGTGGTTAGCAAAGTAATTAATATGATTTTGGAGTGCTATACAATGTTGATCCTCAGAAAGTGCATCAGGTGTCCTAGCAACATTGGAAGTAGCCACGAACACAAGGGGACAGGACGGGTTTCACACTTGGCTAAGTACCCACCTTTGGGACCAAAATAGTGAGAGTCACAAAGTTGTTTAGGTAAAGAAATCAACTCACTGTCATGATGTTTAAGGTGGTATCACCCTGGCACACAGACCGCCCCCCCTCCCAGAAACTGACCATGAACAACAAAAGAGTATTGCCATGCTTACACAAACCACACATCTTTCCTGGGCAGAACCCACGCGTTGTCAGGTCACACACAACATGCTCTTTCTTCTGTTATACCTGGAGAAGTAACAGCCACATCGACGCATGCGTGCACCCCCGCCATAGTCAAGCACACTGAGTCCACAGGAGAGGAGTAAGCCAGCATGGCAGGCCAGAGGAGGAAGCCCAGAGAGACACACAGAGGGAGCCCTCGGAATGCGGCAGTGGTCAGGGAATACAGGGAACACTTCACTAGAAAGACCAGCCAGTCCACGTGGGCCCAGCTGTATGGTCAAGGCCGCGGCGAAGGAAATGACCCAAAGTGCGGTAATTGTTCGGAAAGAGACTCTGTTTGCCTTGCTGGGGCAAAGCATAGCTTGAGAAGAGTTTTGAAATGAGAGCAGAAGCAGCCTCAGTGTGGAAGGCCTCACATGCCAGGAAAGGTGTTCTGAGCGAAAGGAGAAATAGCAGGAAGGAGTCCTGCATGCCCAGAAGCCTGGCGCTTGGAAGCCTGGCTTAGAATGCAACACTGTCTTAGCAATTAAAAAGGGGTGGGGACGTGGGTGGGGCTTCTGGTGCTGCCGCACAAAAATGAGGATATGGCCTCCTGACCAGCTTTCTACCTTAGCTCTAACAAATTACGGTGGGCTTAGTGGCTTTAAAGAACAAAACTTTACGATCTTATAGCTGTAGGCCAAAAGGCCAACAGGGCTCAGCTGGATTCTCTGCTTCGGGTCTCACACTGCTAAACTCAAGGTGTTGGCTGGGCGGTGGTCCCACCTGGAGCCTCTTGGGAAAGGCCTGCTCTCAGGTTCACCCAGGGTATTGGCAGAGTCAGCTCCATGGAGCTCCAGGACTGAAGTCTGTATCCTCGCCCTGCTCCGGGAATCTCACCTCATCTTTCTTAGCTCCCCAGCACTTACACAAAGTCATCGGCCATTTCCTGTTTGGGTTTCTTTAAAATGAAACAGAGTTTAAGGAGCTTTGAATGAGAAACGAGCACAGATGCCTTTAGATTTGAAATTACTTTTTTTTTTTAAACTTATGTTGTTTGCCTGCCTATACTTATGAGTTGGCCAAACAACCTCCTCCTCTCCATCTTTTCTTTTTCTTTTTTGCTAAGTAATTGTTTATTAAATCTTCCACAAGCATCTAATTTGGTGGTTGCAAAACTGATAGTTTATGAATACTGGTTTATTCATTTGAATTATGCTTACAAACACCGGACTGAAAAAACAAGCACAAAAACACAAGGAGATTAATTGCCTACTGTTGTTAAATTAAGTTTGGCTTGTAGGGGCCTCTGTACTGGACTCCTCTTGATGGGACTCTAATATCCTATGAAAAGGAACTGTAACCCCAGCCTCAAAGCACAGCCTCAGATATACGGGGAAGTCCTGGACAGTCAACTAAACATTTATACCTGTTCAAATAAGACAATCACCAAACTCTATCTAATTGGGTTGGCTCTGCAGTTTCGTCCTGTTTTCTGGCCCCCAAATGGCTTCTGGCCGCAGGGTAGGGAGGAATTTTTCCAATCTGTCCCGGTGTTGTGGGCTGCCTAATTTGTGAATCTTTCTTCGCCCAGCTATCCAATTGCTACATTTAATTTGTCTTATTTTTCTTGTAGCACCGGCTAGAGCAGTGAGTATATGGGCAGATTAAGAGGAAGATGTCTTCCTAGGAGAAAAGATGTCAGGTGCTTTACCTTATGACGGAATGGAGACAACGGAAATAGTGAGGTGATTGGATGGTCATGATTAAAGGCAGTTTCCACCGAACATGGCTCGGCACAAGGTCATACACATGAAGGAGTGACACGCCCTCCCGGCCTTGTTTTCTCAATGACTACCCCTACCCACAGCCATAACACAACACTAAAGACTTCTGTAAAAACAAACTCTTAAACCAGGAAAAGTGTGGCATGCCAGTTAACAAGCCACAGTTAAAGGAAGGAAGCACCCCAGGCCCCCTTCCTGGGCTGCAAAGACGTGGGATGACCAGGTTAGCAGAGTTTGGTGGCAGCGGCTCTCAATCTTAAAAACAGAGTGCTTTAAAGGCCAGCTTGAGCTTGAGAAAGTTAAAATCGACCAGATAGAGGATTCTACTGTGGTCACTTGTAATTATTCTCTTCTCCGGGTAGAGTGTATCTAAAACAGCGGCCCATTCACAGCGAGTGTTTTGATCAATTATGTACAATGGTAGGTTAGCACCTTCCTGGGGTTCCTTGGCTGATTCATTACCCCTGTTGTGGCACAGAGCAGCTTTTCAAAGCACCAATTAGTGAGTCCGACAAGCTCGAGTTTGAATCTCAGCTCTGCCTGACCACCTTGCTGCGAGCAAATTACTTCACCAACAGGAGCTGTGCCTTTCCCCCCTGTAAGTGGGAGTGATGGGACTTCTGTTTACAAAGCTGCCGGAGCAGCAAAACAAAATGTATGTAAAGTACCAGGTGCAGAGCATATGGCACATGGTATATGCTTGATAAGTGGCTGCTGGCCCTTTAAGGAAATAGGTAGGTTTTGATTTGTGAGGAGTGAAATTCAGTGTAGTGGGATGTTGTCCAAGCCTCCCTCATTGAAGATCTGGGGTATCTGGATTGTTCCTCACAGGGACAATCAAGGGTTATCATGAGGGTACTTGTCATGAGAGAAGAACAGCCAAGAATGTTCTGGACCCATTTGACAATGATAACTTTGACCAGTTCCAGCTGAGCAGCCTCAGGGATCCAAACAGCTGTTACACAGATAGGACAAGGGTAGGAACTTCCTGGAGCAGCTTAACATGTGCTAACGTCAGTTCCCCCATGTTTCCATTTAGTTCTGCAGACTTGATGTAGTCAGGCTGGTGGGGATGACTGACATCAGGGACAAGGCTGACGAGGCAGAAGAACAGAGAAGCCTTCTGCTGGGCTTTCTTCCAGGATGTCAAATACCATCAACAGGAGGCTAGGAGGCTATTTCAGGGTGTACAGTGCTTGCTGTGCAAACATGAGAGTTTGAATTTCAGACTTCTACTCACATAAAATGACAGACATGGTGGCACACATGTGTATTCCCTAAAATTGGGGCGGGGTGGTGAAGACAGGTGGATCTTGGAGCCTTGCTAACCAACTGGTCTTGCTGAAACCACAAGCTCTTGGTTCAGTGAGAGACCCCACCCCACCCCACACACAGAAAAAGATAGAGAGCAATGGAAAAATACATCTGTCAGCCTCTGGCTTATACATGCATACATCCATACATACCTACACACACACACACACACACACACACACACACACACACACGCATACACACACAGACATACACACATCTAGATATAGCTTTTAGTCAGCTGGATGAAGGAAAAAAATGCACACCTTACAACTTCCCAGTGAAATTATTACATTCTAGAATTTAGTGCATGTTTGAAATACTTGTAGGTCTTGTGAAAGCCATGGCTTTGGTTCATCTCTAAGACTCTTCACTTTTGACACATGCCTGCAACGGGAATGCTCCAGGTCTACGCACTCTATTTCCAGTAGCCAACACGGGTACCACAGATCAATTGCCTCCAACAATGATTTTTGTGTCCAGGAAACCCATCCTCCATATGCCATGAAATGTACCAGATGCTCAAAACAAAGCACTCATGCTAGGCTTCTCTGGCTGCAGGCAACTCTACCCCATCTCCCACCGTAACCCTCCCTACGAAGGTAAATATTGGGAAGCTAACTTTGTGTTTTCCAGTCTTCCTAATGGCATTATGAGCCAGACAGTTCTTCAGACTTTCCCACTGTTTACCTATGAGGAAAGTGAAAACACACACACACACATACACACACACACACACACACACACACACACACACATCTGACCCAAATTTCTCCACTTCCTGCAGCTGAGCCACAAGGTGAAAATCTGAACATTTCTCATTGAGCAAACCTCAGTTTCAGACAGGAAAACATGATTCGCTTTCATTTTAAGCCATTAAAATCAGGCAAACTTTACTCCACATGACTGAACTTGGGATCAAACAACATTGCCTGGGGTGGATGATGGGTTTTGTTTAAAGAACTGAATCTGCCTCAGAACACAGGATATAACCCTTTTCTCTCAGAAGAGGAAAAGCAGGGCACCCTCTGACAGCTTTCCTCACTCAAAGATTCATGTGAGATGTGTTGTTCCGTGTCCAGTGACCTTTTCCCGAATCCCTGGGGAGAAATACAGTGGGCAGAGCATTCCCAGAGGACAGTGCTGCTTTTTCCATGTTATAAGTGTTCTCTTAAGATCTAGGGTCAATTAACAATAAAAGAGTTCCCTGTTGCCATGGTTTCTTTTCCAGACGTCCTAAGCAAAGGATGGTTTACTATGTATTACACGAGACTCTCCATTTGCTAATATTTCTACTTCTTTTCCATAGAAATTACGGGATAATCAAGTTCCAGACTGGGTCCTTAGTCTACTCCAACACTGGGAGAGAAATGCCAGGTTTTCAGTTTTCTGGAACATTTTTTTAAAGAGACACAGAACCCTCAGAACCCTGGACCTAGAGTCTGCAATTAGCCTTGTCTTTGTCCTCAGTCAGCTCAGTTCCATAATCTTTTGGGCCTGGCTTTGCTTATCTGTTAGTTTAAAGCTATGTCTTGTTTTCACAAAAGAGAAGGTTGAAGAAGTTAAGCATGATAAACTTTAAGCACTGAGGTGTGGGAGAAGAGGAGGGCAGTAGTTAGGTACCTGGGGACATAAGTGGGTGAGTTGATGGCTAAGTGAGTGGTATAGGCCAAATAGAGGAAAGGGTTGTGCATGGGGGGATGGAAGAGCTGATGAGTGTGAGGACAGACGGCCAGGCAGGTCCATGGACAGACGGGGGGATGGAGAAGTGGGTAGATGGATTCAGGTAGATGGAGTAAAAGATAAAGAGGTGGCATACAAATAAATGGAATCAATAGGTAGATGGATAAATTGATGGATAGATAGATAGATAGATAGATAGATAGATAGATAGATAGATAAATGGCTGAGCAGATGGGCGCAGGAAGAGCTGGATGGACAGAGATAACACAGTCTCTATCAGGCAGAGGTTTGTGTTGTTTTTTTTTTTTTTTTAAAGCATTTCTTGTAATAATTTCAGTATTTCATACTCCTCCTCTGCATGCACCCAGGCTTAAAATCAAAAAGCAAACCTCTACCTTACTCACTGAAAGGCTTTTCTGAGAGAAAACTTTAGAAGCACGGAATCCACTCTTCTTATTTTACACGTGAGGAAACTGAGGCTAGGGAGAGTACGTGGTGCCTTCAAGTAAAGCTAGAGAAAGCCCACTAAGTCTAGAGCCGGACTTACCATCTGCTTCCTGGCACACCGCACTCAGTGGCTCTAGGAAGCCTCTGCAGCTGCTTCTACGACCCCCCATGCTGAGCTGGGGTTTTAGAAAAGTAAGCCAGGGAATACCATTACCAAAGAGTAGTTCTTTCCCAATGACAGGAAAATTCAGAGGTGTGTTTCCAATTAGTCAGGGAAAGAACGCTGCTGAGGGGTGCCTTGTAGTTTATTGTTGCAAAGCTGGTGACTTCTCCCCAAAGCAGGGGACTGGTCCAACTGTCATCATCCTTTATGCTATTTGCGCTGAAAGAAGTCACATGTGTCGCAGAGACGTGAAGTCCCCTCTTTCATCTGTTTGGGGCTTACCATCCAATGTCCTTTCTGTCTGCCAGCCTCCACATCATTAAGTGTCCCTCCCATGAACTGAAAGTACATGCTCAGTAATAGGTTTCACAAAGAGAGCAGCCATTAAAGAGGGGGTTTAGTTTGCCTTCACTCTGCAGCTCCTTTTCTAAGGCGTTACTGATTGCCACATAACTTTCCCAGGGCGCAAAAGACTCCTCTTTCTTTAAGTGAGCAAACCTGAGAATGCTTCATTAAAATTCCTTTTCAAACAGAAAACTCCAGTGTCCGGATTGCGCGCGCGCGCGCACACACACACACACACACACACACACACACACACACACACACTTCTAAGTTGACAAGGGAAACTTGCATTGCCACCATTAAAAAGTCAGAAAAGCCTGACTAAGGATAATCTTTCAACTCATTAATGCCAAGCAGCCCCCCACGGGAGGGCGACTGGATAGCAAAGCTACTGCTGCTAAGGAAATTCGAGGCCTTGTCAAGTGCCAAGTTTCCTGAGGGAAGAGTTCAAAAGGACTCACAAAGAGGAAGTGGCTCAGTGGACAAGTGCTTCCTGGGTTCTTACAAACGAGAATGTCATTGGAAAAGCTTGGAGGGAAAAGGCTACTTGATACGGCAGTGGGGTAAGCTGCTGTGGTCACAGCCCACAGTCTGCCCAGACCTTTCTGTCTCTGGGAACCTCTGCTGTCTCTTCTCACATCGACTCTATGCCTGTGCCTGTCATTTTTCTGGGCCACCATGACAATAGCACAAAGTAGAGACTCGAGAAGCATGTGCGGGGCCTGCTCTCTGCCACTCTTGAACTCTGCAGCTGCCTCGGGAATTAGGTCAAGGACAGCCTGAGACAGTGAGAGTTTATAACAAGTAGGTTTCTTATCATTCCAGGGGCCCCAGCTGAGATGAGAGATCACGAGGCAGACCAAGCAAGAAGAATGGAGTTTACTGTGGATCCAAAGAACTGAAGAGCTAAGCTCAATCCAACGCAAGTCCGCACACCTGGGAGTTGAATGGGTATCTGAAGTTATGAGACCCTGGCATCGGGAGAGGGATTTGGTACACAACAAAGACTAAAGCTGTCACCTAGAAGAAATCCACCCACTTTGTATGACTCATCCCTAAAGGCTAAGAGGCCTCGGACTTCAAAAGATACTCGCTAGTCAGTCCACAGCATCCTCGACACATCAAGGAGCAGCATCAACAGCAGTGGAGAGAAGAGGTTCAGATGAGGAAGCCATGCTTTAGGTGCACAACAGTCACAGTCACAGTCACAGTCACTGTCACAGATGGCAGCACAGCTAGCGAGAGCCTAGCTACTCGGCCAATGGGTTTGGGGTAGAAGTAGAACTTGATGTCAAGCTATCTCTGCTCTGTGGGAGCTCGGGGACCTTACAAGCCGTTTTTGTCTCTGCCACTGCCTCTTTAATTCAGGGCACCTAAGACTTTTAACACTCAAGCCTTATGAGGAATAAACACACACACACACACACACACACACACACACACACACACACACACACACATACATCCCTCTGCCAAAGTGCCTATCATAAGCGGCAACGCTAACGGAATACCAAGTATTACTTCATGACAAAGTCGATTTGGAATAAGACTATTGCTACTAGCCTGGATCTAAGAAATAAGATTAGACGCATTGCTGTTTCTATATCCTCACACACGTATGATGTCTTACCTTGAAGCATCTATCTGTCAAGTTATTATGACAAAGCAGAAGCATGAACTAAGATATATCCCAATCAACCTGTGTTAGTATTTGTATTAGCCTCCCTTAGGTGCACACTTGTACCAGCTTAAGGGGTGACTAGAATGTTCTCTGGGCAAACTGACTTCAGCATCTGTCTTCTCATTCAGAGAAATACAAAATCCAGGTATCTTACCTCAAAAAAGGGATCTGATTTCTGAATGTTCCTCAGGTATCCTTGAGACCCCAAGGGTTAATGACTTGGTAAAAACAGGTCACTATCACAGAACCTGGTGGAATGCTAGTTTCCTGAATATGAAGTCTTCATGCAAAATTTAATATGAGAAATAGCCATTGCACTCATAGTTTACAGGTGTGTGTATACATATACACCACATACCCTGTGCCCCAGTCGGTTTACTAGATAACCTGCCTAGATTTATTTTATTTTGGCTGCAAATGAAGATATTCCTCTTCCAATTCAATAAAAAATCACAACAGAGCCGTAAATACAGAGACGAATGTAAGAATTCAACCGTTTGATTGCATTAATTCAAGGAACTGATTAAAGAGTCTTGATACAATGGTGGAAATCGCCTTGATTTATTAAGGTACATCATCCATGAAATCTACACAGAGTGGGGGAAAAAATTAAAGCTGTCACTTTAAAGAAATACACTCCACAATAAAGGGAATGAGGCGAAGGAACACGTAGGGTAATTTATAAACATATGCATAATCTGGAGAAAGACTCTCACAACTGGATATTTCATTCCTGCAAGTCTGTGATCAGAGGTGCCCCCACCCCCACCTCGCAACCACTACATGCTCCAGCTTTCAGCTAGGGGAAAGAATACTGTTGTATGTTTTATTCCTCCTCAACCTGGAGCAGGTGCATCTCAGACCTGTGCATCAGGAGCCCAGCTTGGCCGCTAAGTCAACCATTGTTTTTCTGCATCATGGCATCTCGGTGCTCCTTACTCTCCTTCTTGCTACAGGGCCAGGGTTGTGTGCCACAGCCACAGCCTTCCCATATCTGATAAGAAGCAATCCTTATCTAAAGCATGTCAATAGGGACATACATCGAGCAGACTCCTGTTTCTCAAAGGGTGGTCCACTGGCCCTCCCTATTTTCACCACCTAGAAACCTGTTGGAAATGGAGGGGCTGCCCCCCTATGCCAGAACTGCTGAGCCTTTAACAACACATTGTGAGTAATGAACTCTGAAAAGCATGACCTTTGGCCTTGCTGTTTGGTTCTAGAAGCAATGGAAGCAACTGTCCAGAGATGGGGAATCAGGAATCAAGAGAGCAAGAAGCTGGAAGCTGGCTAGATGGCTCAGGGAACAAACGCACTTGCTGTGCAAGCCCATCAGCAAAGTTCCCTGGGACACAGTTAAAGGCAGACAGAATCAGCTTTATCAACCACAGTGCCCTTTTACCTGCCTAGCTACCCAGGCACACATGCACCAATACATGCAGCATTCACTTATACCCACAATAATAAAAACAGCTTTTAAGAGAATAAACTGGCGATGGAGAGATGGCTCGGCGGTTAAGAGCACTGACTGCTCTTCCAGAGGTCCTGAGTTCAATTCCCAGCAACCACATGGTGGCTCACAACTATCTATGGTGTGATCTAATGTACTCTTCTGGCCTGCAGGTGTACATGCAGACAGAGCATTGTATACATAATAAATAAATCTTTTTTTTAAAGAGAGAATAAACTGCAAGACATAAAAAAAATATGACTGACAGGGTGTCTGGAGAGGTTCGCCAGAAGAAAGTTGATTCTGCTTACCTCTTGCAACGCTTTTTAAAACCAGACGTAGCAGAAGACCAAGGTCCACATCATGGACATCAAGGAGACGAGTGGAGTCGTTTAAAATAGAGCTGTTCCACTGGTACTCATGGCATTTTCAGCTGGGTAACTATTAGGAAAGAGGTAACTGCATTGTGGGTATTTAGCAGCACCCTAGCTTTAACTTACAAGATAATAGTGTTACCATGCCCACAGGGATAAAAATCAGTAAGGTCTCCAGACATTACCCACCACCTGCAGGAAGACTGTCGCCCACATATGTACTATCCTGCATATATGCATTTTATCATGCATGCATTCATTCGGCAGACTTTGATATGACAGAACTACATATATATAAAACAACCCAGAACTGTATGCTGTAAGGGAAAACAGAATTGGTCTTGGTTTTCAAGAAGTTCATGGACAATGGTAGATTGGATGTTCCATAGGAGAGGCCTCTGGCAAGAGCGTCTCCTTTTTTAAACAATTGTTGTAAACCCTGAGGAAGAGAAGGTAAACTAAGGCAGCAGCTTGCAGACAGAGCAGTCGAGGGGGTGGGAAGACAATTTGGACTCTGTTCTACAACTCGGAGGCTCTAGAAGCACAGCCCACGTCCCCCGGGGTGACCATCCCCAGTTCAGAGTTAAAGCTAAACCCAAGAGATGGCAGTGAAGCTCCCGGGGGCCCCTTATCATCCGAGAGCTTCAAACTCTGGCATATATATTCCAGGTCCCTATGTGGAAAAGGGGTTCAGTGTCTGCTGACAAAAGAAAGCCACAAGTGAGCGTCCACCACACAAAAGAGCCAACACACAGTGCTCCAGTGAAAAACTGAGTCCTAGCTCATGAGGAGCCTGAATCTTTTACTTTCTGGTAATCTATTCTCCACTATGTTAAGCAGGAAGAGAAGCTGCCTAAGTGCTCAGAAAGAAGACAGCTACCACCAGTACAATCTTTTTTTGTAGCCTGTCCCTCACCTTGGGTCAACAATGGCAAAGTCCCCTTAGCTCAACTTCAGTCATCAATGAGGGACAGGATTTCTCATCAAGATATGTAAATCATAGGTCTACTTAAGCAAATGCAAATGGTAGCCTTTTTGTTGGCAGTTTGGTTTTCTAAATGTAGCTCAATGCTGACAAGGAGGCCAAAATAAATGACTTCATGTGTCTTCAATAACCTTAAAGGAAGACATATTTGCTCCTACAAAGAAGTGGGTCAGTCATATGACCCGACTAAGCAAGCACACAAACAGCTGTTCTATGCACAGAATAACACTCCTTTAATTTACTGTGTTTGCTTTTTGGAGCCTATTTTTGCTTTTCCACTGAGGAGAACTAGACACCCCGATGGATCAGTCGCTGGTGTGTTGGTTGCTCTCATGGGCAGCCTTCTGCTGCTTTATAATCGGGCCCTGGCCTTATTTCAGGAAAAGAATGACTAACTTACAGCTGCAAAGACTGGATTTATGGGGTTCTTTGTGGCAGGCATTACTGAGAGCAGGGCTGAGAAAATAGGTGTGATGTATTGGGAAGAAGAAACCCCCATAAATACAAGGACTGGCCTCGATTTCCACCTGAGCCCTGTGATCCCAGAACAGAAATCCAACAAATGCCAAGCTTGTTTTGTTTTTTTTTTAAGGATATATAGGGCAATCAAAGAGTGCTGAGTGCTAATTAGACGGACAAATGAACGGTCACCCTCAACAGGCACATTATGCCCAGTCACAGCTCTTCTGAATGCCCTGGTCGACACTTTAATAGAGCTGTGACTTTACAAAGGTACAAGGTCAAGAAGAGTTGCACTGTGCAGGGACCCTCTCAGCATCCAGCCAAACAGATCTCTGCACTATCACAGCCATTGAGAGAAAGTCCAGAAGGCACTCTCGTGATGTCAAATTGCTAGTTGGGGTGCTGGTGCTTTGCTCTAGCTGACGAGACCTCTTCTCTGCACCTCTTCACTGGTAGTTTAGGGACTAAGAGGGCACAACTTTTGAAGGAAGTTCTACTCAGCATATAACTAGGCATCATGCAAAACAAAACAAAACACTTTAAGAGTGGCTCCAGGGCAGAGGAGATGGCTTGGTCTGTGTGCTTAACAAGCTAGCATGAAGACCTGAGTTCAAACTCCAGCAACCAGGTATAAGCCTGGCATAGCATCACTGGCCTGTTATCCTTGGGTTAGGTAGGTGTAGACAGGGGGATTCCTGGTGCCCACTGTCCAGCCAGTGTAGACAAACTGCTGATTCAGATTCAGCGAGAGATAGTGTCTCAAAATATCTGCTGGAGAGTGATTGGGAAAGACACGGGGCATTGCCCTCTAAACTTCCACACACATCTGCACCTCCCCCTCCCCAACATGCACCCCCAAAATACGAAGAGAAGGCCTGTCCAAAGAGCAATCTATGGAATATCAGTTTCACAAACAAATAAGTTTACAAAGCAAAGGCACAATCACCCTGGATGTGCAGCGCTACCATAATAAACTTTGCTCCATGAAAGGCTCAGGGAAGTCCAAAGGAAGGACTCGTGCTCCTGCTTCCTGGAGGCATCCCATGCTCCTGTTCCAGGGAGCTCCTTTTTCATGTAGCACCCACTAGCAACACAGAGTCATACTTTGTGATCATGGGGAATGTGTGAGATTTTCCCTCCAAGGGTTTGCTCTACCACTGATCCTCAGATAGGCAAGCTATCTCCAACGAGTGACTTAAACTTCATCAAGAAAACAAAGCTTCCTATTTCCCCACCTGCCTTATAGGCTACAAAGTCACATCTGAGTGAATCACCCTGAGACCTTGGACTTCTCCAGATCCCCAGATATCATAGGGTTCCCAAGCCGCACAAACTATGTCAACAGGTGTGCGCCTGCATAAAATTCAATTTGATCCTATTGGCTGAGTTTTTCAATTCCTTTTCTGTGGTCCCTTTCAGATACATCAACAATCTCAGAACTTAGGCCTCTCTGCCTACCTTATGATTACAATTTAGTGTACAAAATCTAACAAAATGTCAGCCAAGTTGACTTCCATTTTCCTTTGTTTGGGAAGAGACAGAGACACTATTCACCCCCAAAGACTTCATTCTAAAACATAAATCTGATCCTGTGTCTGCTCAGAATCACTCAGTGGCTGCCTGGTAATAAATGTAAATGTAAAAATAACTGTAAATGTAAAAATAAATGGGCCAAATGTAAGCTCTTTTATGACTGACCTGAAATTCTTCATACTACTCATGTCTCTGTCTCTGGCCTTTTACTCAGTGGTGATCCCACACTCCTGATTCCTACTGCTTATTTTCTTACATGTCTTGCTCACAACTTCAAGTCTTAGTGCCCATGAAAGGTTTTACACTTTCTTTGGATAAAGGTCCCTATTTGTCCACCAATCCCAAATATTACGTGTGGGTTGGTGTAAGTCTGAGTTCTCCAGTTAATACTGGATAGATGGGTTCTTTCTCCTCACTGAGGCCATCGTTTCTCCTAAGTGCCCTGGTTAGAACTCAGATCTCTTCTATGTATTCAATGTGCTAGCTCACTGGGAGTGGCTCTTTAGAACCCAGTGACCCTTCAGAGCCACGCTTTACTCATTTTTGAAGCTCTGTCTACCATGGTACCCGCACAACTAGGATTTCCATAGTCTTTGCTTCAATTATTTTATATCTCCAACCTTCCCTATGTGGGTTTCATGGTCAGAGTTTATCCGCTGCCACTCAAGTATGTTCGGAATACAAGGGCACTGTCATTCCAGCTGTCCTACTTCTCAGAGTTGACGTGCAATCCTAGAAATGTCATACTGGGAGTTGAGGCAACAACAACAAAAAAATCAATATTCTTAAATAGCCAAAGAATCATGATTGAGATCCAGACACAATTCTTCTGGGCCACGTGAAACAAACCAGTTCTCAGCCTGGCATCTTTTCACTACAGCATACTTCTTGTCACTGACCACAGGAACCACCTAGAAGGGAGCAGGTGCTCTTTCTGAGAACGAAGGCTAAATTTACAGTAAGAACCCTCCCTTCACATTCTCCAATTACTAACTTGTTAAGCATTGAAAGCAAACAGTGGTGTCTTAGCACTGGGCTCTGCCCTATGCGTTTATACTCCTCTCTTCTTCTTTCTCTTATCTCCCACCACGTTGCTATAACAGCAGGTCTGCCTCTGTAAAAGCAGCTAAGGAAACTCTAACACACGTCCAACTTCGAGAAACATGCTTATCACTAACTAAATATATATGCAGCCTAACTTAAGCTGAGCTTCCTGGTGAGGACGATTCTCCAAAAAATGTCTCCTAGGGCATGTGTAGAAGCCATCAATTCTTTGTCTGTCTGTCTGTTTGTTTTTAAAGAAAAGGCTATTTGGGCAGGGGAGGTCTTTCTCCTCTCTTCTCTTCTGTCGTCCCTACGGAAAGGGACTACAAGTCAGAGAGGGTACAAAGTGGTGAGATAGATATGTACTTTTTACAAACCTCAGGTTTAACCCACAAGATTGGTGTTTGAACAGTGCAAGTTTGAATTTGAGTTTATCACAGTTTCATATACTAGAGAGACAACACAATCTCAGCATGGATGAGTATACACACATACACACACACACACACACACACACACACACACACACACACACACTAATCCACATTAGTCCTACTTTTCTTCAAAATAGCTAGGAAGGAATTTTTGAAAATCTCCCTCTAGGGTATAGTACATGCTGAGGCAACACAACGTCACAGCAGTCTAAATCAGCTCTGTTATGATGCCTTAAGTATGTCCAACCAGTGACATTTACACCATGGAGAAAGAATTTTCAAAATGTCTAGTGCTTCAAATATTTCACTTGAAATACTTGAAAGTTTGAACGTCTCTAAGACTTCCCAAGAGACATGCTTTCAGTTAGCCGAAGTACTTCAAGATGAGGCACTGACTGACGTAGGAGCACTGGATATGTATGAGTGCCACTCCTCCGCCTCACTCCTGAGGGAATGGCGGCAGGCCTCTCAGAGGGCGACTTGGTCACACGGGTCCCCTGAAGTTTCTTCTCTGAGCTATTGGTTTGATCATTGGTTACACAAGGGAACTGACACAGGCTGTAACAGCCTTTCCTTAGAACTTTCTGAAGAAACTGATGACTCCTAAGTTGTGTGGACTAGCTGAAGATCCTCCTCCACAGCCTCCCGGCAGTCTCCTCTTTTGACAAGCACCTTAGATTACACTGCAAGTGCACAGGATGACATGAGAGACATGTGACTGCTGGGTGTCTGTCTCTGACATGGCGGGTGTTGCCAACGGCTTTGGGTAGGCTCACCCACCTACCCCAACTCTATGGATTTTTCCCCCTTTTTGCAAAAGACTAGCCACTGCTAATCTATCTGCACACTTTCACCCAAAAGCACTCAACATGAGTGCTTTCGAGCTTTGGGAGCCCAGCCATGATGGCCAGTTTACCCATGAGCACTATTCATCCATTCCTGTGTGTTTTTACACATTTTACACAGGCTGTCACTGTAGAAAACCCTGCTATTGCTGTCATGCTTGGGACCGGCTGCTGGGGAGCCTTTGTACTCACCTATCATCTTGCATGGCATTAAGGACCATCATCACCTTGGCCTTTCCTTAACTGACCACAGGGTTCCTTCAGGAGACTGAAGAAGATCAACTTTACTATGCTGCTAACAGCTACCTTCTCTGCTTCCCTAAAAAGGTCGTGTAGGGCAGTTTCCACACAGCAGAAAGCTGACATTAGGATGTTAACACCTGCCACTCACTCTCTCTCTAGCTCCTGTTCTCCAAGCTGCCCAGCCTTCAGCTCAGACACGGGCCCTGAGCACAGTGGGTTTGATCTATAGCACTCTTGGACCCTGCTGCTTTTCTCAGGCTGAGGTGTTCAGGGGAAATGTTAGGGGGAATGAAGCAAGGAAGGATTCAAATATCCTGCAGTTGATGTTGAATAAATAGCCGCTCACTTCAGAGCTTCAGACTTTCAGAGAAAACAGCTCGGGGCTATCGAACATGGGGAGGGAACAGGCAACACCATCCAGGATATATGCATTCTGTTTGATTTATTTAAATAGAAAGAGACATAAGTGCATTTGGAAGAATCGCTTGGGCTTCTGCACTTATCACTAGCCTCCATCTTGCCTCCATTACAGCTCTGACAGAATAATTAATCTCAGTCAATCAATCATGTAACAACAACAACAACAACAACAAAAAACCCCACACAGGTGACCTCGACATACCATCTAAGCCAAAGAGAACTAGTCACAACAGCAGCCGGCAGATTCCCTTGGAAAGGAAAATTAAGCCTGCTATGTGTGGCTTGGGGCAACCTAAGCCGTAAATCTCTCTTTTCTGATCTCTTCATAGAGATGAAAGAGCAGAGCCGCTCCGGGTTACGTACAACAATTATGTGTGCACCAAACTCAGGGAATCAGCTTGCAGACAGCCCTAATCATTCCCAATTAACCACGTCAGCTGACATCCTGCTAGAGCAACCCCTATGCCACTGAAAGCCCAGTTCTCCCTTCAGGCGGCCGATCCCCACACATCACAGCCTATGTGTTTTGGAAGGTCTATTAATGTTTGTTGACAATTCCAAATAGAGGTCACCTGTTGTCATGGTGCAAAATACCCTCTTTCCCCCTTCTGAATGCCAGGCAGGGAGGGCAGCTTTGTTAGAGTCGCTTCAGTGCGCTTCTATATTGCCAGCATCATTCAGATCTGATGAAAGGAAGGTTTAGGGTCCCCCCTCCAACGCTTCAATGGCGGTTCCACCTGCTACCACGCACCCGTCAGGGGGGCTGAAAACATCTCCTCCTTTAAACTTGACAGAATGGGCTCGGGCCTTAGGCCTCTGTGAGGTGTCCAGTGGAAGGCAGCTGAATAGAAACATGGATGTTGACCGACATTGCCGGAAATGGAAATCTTGAAAGAGGAGTTCACTGCCCCCCACCCCACCCCACCCTGCCTGCAAAGAGGCCTTTTCCCACTTAAATTATTCCCACTGAGCCTCTGAGCCAGGGATTTTTGCTGTTCACTTGTGCAGGCCTTCTCTGTTATGCGTTTTTGCTCAGATTAAAAATGGTAGCACGTTAGAAAACAAATCCACCTTGGGGGGGGGGTTGGTAGGGGGGAAATGCCCAGTTATGTAATTAAATTCTTTAATTCACCTTAATTCCTGTCATCTGTGCCAAGCTACAAGAAACATACTCAGGCAAACTGTCAAAGGGGGAATTGTGTTTGGGCCAAGATTCCCTTGTCTGCCTTGACATCCCAAAAAGTCTCAACACCATGGCATCCTTCATGGGGATGGGGATGAGAAGGAAGCTCTCGGTGTGATGTGGCTGCCCATGGAGAACTCTAGGCAAGGCTGCAGGCTGTGACAAGGACCCTCTGAAGTCCTACTGGCCCAGTGTTGTGCAAGAAAGAAGGTTGCAGTCCTCGGACCCCTTGGCTGTGTGTGAGAGCAGAGCTGAGAGAAGCAAGAGGAAGATGGGTACAACAGGTTCTAGGCCCTTCCTTGCAGCCTGCAGCCATCTGAGGGCATCTTGGACCTAGAAGGTTTGCAAACTGTGGACCAGAGTATCCTGGGTCAAGGAGGGACATTTACAGAAACAAAGTTGAGACACTGAAATTAAAATAAACTTCAAGGTCAAGCATCAACTTCAAGGGTCAATGGTCCTGTCTGGTCCTAGCTGAACATCGGATAATATTATGTTCCTTTTGATTGTATTATACCTTTTAGAAATTGGGTGATTTAAAAGGCAGCTCCCTCATGATGATCACCATGAGTGTGAACCGAGATCAAGCGGTTTCCAATGTGATTCCAAGGTCTGAGAAGTTGTACGTGTCCAATAGACACATACACGCCACTGTAGTGAAGACTACATTAAAAACACTTTATTTCAACTTATTTCATTTTTTTTCAAGTGGGTACAAAATTGTTAGGATGACAGCTTATTTGTATCTAACTACTCAATAAATGGAATTATAAGAGTATGTACAAAGTAAAAATATTACAGAGATACAAATGGTGCTAGGGTAGGAGACAGTTGGGATACCATCACTCTACTCTCAGGTTTGGACCCTCCCTGGGTTTATTTCTTCTTTATAGTAGGTTTCAGTTGCAGGATTCTGGACTTGGGAGCCCTTGGTAGGGTCCTATAATTACAGATAAAGCCTTCATTTCCAGGTACTCATCTTCTTTAGAGACGCTGGAAAACAACTTGAAATAAAAACACAAATGTACATAAGGCCCAAAACTAAGTGCTAAATGGCCCATCTTCTCGGTTGCATGTATGCTTGGGAAATGTTATTCCATCAGGCACACGTGGGCTGCCAAAGCCAGACACATCCCCCCATCTGGGATGCAGAGGCCCCACAACAGGGAACAGGCCAACCCCAGGCCAACCTCAGGCAAGCCAAAAGGAAATCAAGACCCATCACCTCATGGGCTGCAATATTGCCATCACCACCACAGGAAGGGGCTAATAAAGATCCATTTCTTTGGGTGGTGTTTTTCTCACCAACACCTCATTACTCCTGGACTCTAGCCAGTCCTAAACTACGTCTCTTTGAGTAGAGGACAGAAATAAATTGCCAGGCTTTTCAAGAAACAAAATGAACAGCAAATAAATTTTCTGAAACTACAGAGTGTGCTATCCCAGCCCAAGCCAGGAGAGGAAGCAGTCTCATTCAACCTCTGATCCGAACCAAACATAAGAATCAATGGATGCCTCAGCCCCTCAACCAGCGGTGTCTCTAGGTTTCCAGCGACCTCTGACTCTCTCTGCCCAGGAAATGAAAGCAGAGGCTGGCAGATAGCTCAATGGAAAAACCAGTGAGCTCATAGCAGGCCAGACAGGTTGCAATAACACCTGGGAGTTGCCCTGGGTCCCTGGTGGGGCTCTGCTTGCCGCCAAAACCTGCTGCTACTTCAGTTGCCATTAACCACTCCTAATGCTGCAATGAATCAGCCTAGGTGCCTGGGAAGTAGGAAAATGACACCCTCATTTTCTTGCAAATGTAGATTGCGATTCCCAGGATAGAAATAAGAAAAATTGAATGCCTTTCTCTGGGCTGCTAAAAATGAAGGCAGCTTTCAAGTTTTCTGGTGATGAGAGCCTTTCCAGGACAAAATGGTTCCCTAACCTCACCCCATAGTCACTCAGAGGACACAGAAGATCTGCCTCCCATCACACTTCTGTCCCCACACTAGCAGCCAGACTGAAAAAACATTGAGTGAGCCAAGTCCCCAGGACAAGGCATCCTGTTCCCAGAATTGCTTCATTTGATCTTCTTAACAGCTCGTCGAGGTGTGGGGGTAATCCCCTTTTTACTGATGAGGAAATTGAAGCTCAAAATGCTCGGGAAGGCTCTGGAAGCCGAGCAGCTGGTTGACACAGGGGTCAGGATGGGAATCCAAACGACCCTAGTCTTTCCCGTCTGCTTCCATACTGTACGGGGGGGGGGGGGGGGGGGCGGGGAGGGGGGAGGGGGCAGGCTGCCTTGGACCTGGATTTGATAAGCAAAGGTACAGCAGGCTCATTTATAAGCTCCCTGTCTCTGTGAGAATTTTAAAACGAAAGAGACAGATGAAAAGAGAAGACTGTTTAGCATGTATAAGGCTTTGAGATAAACCTAGCATGATACAAGTTAAAACAAACAAAGAAACAACATTTTTATTTCAACAGGGTTTCTCAATGTATCCCTGGCTAGTCTGCAACTTACTATGTAAAACAGGCTGGCCTCAAACTTACAGAGATCTTCTTGCCTTGCTTCCCTATTGCAAGGATTTCGGGAATGAGCCACATCACCTGGCAGGAAGAAATTTCTGATTCAAGATTCATCAGACTCAGGGGAAAATTTAAGAGGCAATACTTCTGCTAAAACTAACACTGTTATCTGCTAGTAAAAGCATCACTATAAACACAGGCTTTGTCATGCAGAAAGTGTCTGTTATGACTTGGGTACAGCCCGAGTCTGTCCCCCACAGCTTCATAGCTTTGACATTTAATCACCATTATGAGGCATCGAGAACAGAAACAGCCTAAGCACAGTGTTCGGAGGTGGGCCTTCGGAAAGTGGTCAGGGTTAGACTAAGTCCCCATGGAGTCCCCATGGTGGCTTTAGAAGAGAGACACCAGAACACACGTGCACACATGAATGCACTTATCCAGAACACACGTGCACACATGAATGCACTTATTCCATCTCTCTGTTCACAATGTTTGGTGTCACCTCGGCACTCCACAAAAAGGCTTTCACTCCATCTATATCTTTGATTCCCCAGGGCGAAGTTAAGCTTTTGAGTGAATAAAGTACCCTAACCTGTAGTAATTTGTTATAGAAATAAAAAATGGGTTGGTACTATCCTTCCAACTGTGGCATCATCACACAGTGTATAATTAGTCCCACCTTTTCCTAGTCACCTTCCTGAATGGAACAAGCAAGAAAGAAGGGAACACTTCTCGAAACCAATATGGAGAACGAACAGAGCATCTTATTTTTTAGCAAATAAACTTTTGGTCCAAGTGAACCATAATATCTATGCTGAAGGATATAAAACCACTACACAGTAACTCAACATAACATGAATTACTGTAGAGACAAAGGGTGGTCAGAGGGCTGGAACTCATCCAGTGACCTGTAACTCAGTGAAGAGAGTTGTAAAAGGAATCCTACAAACCAAAAGACAGATGCGCAACATCCTTAACTCACCTCTCGACACTGACTGTAGTGAAAGCTCAATGTCTTCTTACCCTGAGGGCCTAGCATCCCACTGAGCGTGGTTAAGGGCCCCAAAAGTGTTTTCCCACAGAGGTGACACAAGGGCTGTGGTGTGTCCTGACTGCCGTCCAGTTTGATGTCCTCAGGATGACACTAAGGGCCCGTTCTGGACCAGGTACCTGTAGTTCTGAACTGCAAGGGCTCCAGGACCTCAGGGCAGAGAGGTCAGCCTGGGTTCAGGGCACTCAGGAGAGCCAGCACACTTCCTACCCATGTGTCCCCACAGAGGAGTTAACAATGGTGAAAGAAGCTTACTGTGTAGACACTGCTTGCACGCCACCCGCACACTCCTTTGACCTTTGACCAAAGGTCAGAAATGTACTGTTGCTCCAACTACATGTGACTCATCTGCCTGTTTTCTATCAAGCTGGCAATGCCCTTGTGGTGGGGGTTAACCTGCCAGTTTCTTGGAGCCCATCCAACCCCCAGCTAAACACAAAGCTCATACCTTCCAGGAACATCACTGCCTATATGGCGGTGAGTGGCACATTGTGGAGATAAATAAAAAAATAGACAAACTGTCCCAAATGCCTCTATTAACATTCTACACCTCCGGCTAAATGTTAGTGCCATCTGATCAGACCCAGCTTGGAATTCACAAATTAAAGGGAAAAAAAAGAACTCACACCAGCTAATGGCTGTAGAAGGAAGTTTCATTTCACCAAATGCTTCATTACTGAGGGCTGCTTTTAACCCATGAACATCGGATTAATAAAAACTATTTAAAAAGTTGGGATTATACAGGAGGTTCTAGCAGGCTGATGGAGAAGCCCGCGTTAATACAAGGGCTTGTTGAACAGTAGCCATTGATATTAGCTTAATCCAATGAGACTCCATACTTCAGGCAGCTCAGCAGCAGCAGGGTAGCTTTGATTGCTGGATTCTTTATTTTTAAAACATGTGTTTCCACCAAGTGTGTACTTGGGAAATTAATTGGAAACATAGCATCCGTTCTTACCAGATCTGTTTCAGAAGATCTGAGGGATGTCTGGGCAAAACACGTCCTCCCAGGGAGAAGACGACACAGGGCTACTTCCACTCCCTGGCATAATATGCCAAGGATTGACAGGGTTTCACTGAGGCTGAGGAGACTCAGGAAGATGTTTTCCTAGAGATCACAGAGACCAGTGTTATTTCTAATACATGTTTGTCCATAACTTTGTCTCCTATGCGTGTTTGCATACAGCCATCTGGCTGCTCCTCAGAGCCTCTTCGAGAGGAGCACAAGGAATTACGGTCCACATGTTCAGAGACAAACGTGAAGCAGCTCTCCCAAGACATCCAAGATGGTGGATGGGAAAGATCACACTGGACCTCCAGCTCCTCTGGTTCCAAATCGTTTCATGGGGGAGAACTTCAGTCTAGCCTCACTGGAAAGCCTACCCATAAAGTCATCTCAACACCAAAGCCAACCTTGGAGTGTAGAATAAATACCACACCAATACATCATAGGTCACTTTCCACATGGTATGGGGCTCCAAGAGTCATACCGAAAAATGAAGAAAAAGCCAATTTTTCATCTAAAAGATACACAGGTTGGTACCCTGAGGAGAACTAGCCAGTCCATTACCTCATGGCAGCTGCATTATGATAGCACAAAGGTGCTTCTGCGGACTCCTAAGAGAGCGTTTCCTGCTTTGCCATGG
Source organism: Acomys minous (assembly GCF_964271855.1). Classification (NCBI taxonomy): domain Eukaryota; kingdom Metazoa; phylum Chordata; class Mammalia; order Rodentia; family Muridae; genus Acomys; species Acomys minous. The sequence goes on from NC_140490.1 coordinate 4,793,591, forward strand.
AGGGGCTGCCAAGCCTGGAAAGTTCCGGTTCAGTGTTTGTAACCCATCTCTTATGACAATTTGCCAATATGTAGATTAGCCCCAAGAATGAACAGGATTCAGAAAGTGCGTATCATTCAATTTCAGCCAATTAAATGACCACCATCCATCATTAAGTAAGCCCTTCTCATTGGGTCATTAGTACACATTCAGAGGGGCTGCACGGGAGACACCAAGCAAGAATACTAAGAGGTTAGGGGAGTGAATCTGTCTCTTTAAAGAACAGTGATACACAGGCGGCATTTGAAGACTCCTGAGTGGAGTATAGAGAAGTCCACTCTGCCTGCCCTAGCTGGCGTTCCATTGCTCTGACACATACCATGATCAAAAGGAACCTAGGGAGGAAAGGGTTTATTTCAGCTTACACATTGTAGTCCATCTACTGCTGACAGGAGTCTGGGCAGAATCCCAGCAGGCCAGGCACTAAAGCAGAGACATAGACTAGTGGTGCTTATTGGCTTGCTCTGGGGGCCATGTTGCTTATTGGCTTGCTCCGGGGGCCATGTTGCTTATTGGCTTGCTCCGGGGGCCATGTTGCTTATTGGCTTGCTCCGGGGGCCATGTTGCTTATTGGCTTGCTCCGGGGGCCATTCAGCTGCTTTTCCTACGTGGCCCAGGCCCATCTGCCTAGGGATGCTACCTTGCTAGGCTGCTGGGGGGCTGGGCCCTCCACATCAGTCAGCAAGCAATAAAATGCCCCACAGATGTGCCCACGTGAAAGTCCCACGGAAGTCATTCTTTAGCTGAGGCATGCCAAGCTGACAACCAGGGCCGTACTACCCAACTACAGCTTAATACCCAGGTCCACAATCCCAACGTGCCTTTACCCACCTTCCAGGGCTTTGCCCAAGATCTTCCTATTTTTCTTCCTCACTTTCCCAGATTTTCAAAATAGTGTGCTCTCATGGAAACTACAGATCAGAACAGAGGGCGGGGCCTTGCTTCAGTGGCATGGCTGCCCTTGTCGGATACATTTGCCCTCGCCTTTTTATTAAACGAGAATACTGCAACATCTACTCCATGTTAGAAGAACTTTAGAAAGCTGTTAAGTTGGTCCCTCTTACAAGTGAACACTCATTCATATCTGTCTGCACCCCAATGCATCTTCATTCATTGACTTCCACCTGGGCATTTTATTTTATTAATTAATTAATTAATTCACTTTACATCTCCATCATAAACTCCCTCCCTCCTCTCCTTCCAGTCCCACACTCTGTCTCCCTCCCCTACTCCTCAGAAAAGGCGAGCCCCCCCCCCATACCCACCTACCCCAGTCCATTCAGTCACATCAGGACTGAGTTTGTCCTCTTCCCCTGTGGCCTGGCAAGGCAGTCCTGTCAGGGGGAAGTGATCAAAAAGCAGGCAGCAGAGTCCATGTTAGAAACTAGTGGACCCACATGAAGCCTGAGCTGTCCATTGGCTACATCTATCACAAAGACCTAGGACCAGTCCATGCATGGTCCTTGGTTGGTGCTTCAGACTGCGCATGCCCCTCTGCTGATCTTCTTGTGGAGCTCTTGTTGCCTCTAGGTCCTTTCATCCTTCCCCCACTTTTCCACTAGGCTCCCTGTGCTTCGCCCAGGGTTTGGCAGTGGGAACTCAAGCTGAGACTTCTAGCAGCAGGGGCCATTGAGACTGAAGAGGACACCATCTAACTAGACAAGACCTCTAGTGGAGAGACAGGAACACCAACCCACCCACCTGGGCATTTTAAACCTGCTCACTCTCACCGTCTCCCTACCTTTGCTTGTGGCTCATGGTGGCTAGGTTGAAACATGCATCCTCATGTAAATAAATGATGGCTTTTCCCTAGAAATCTAGAAATCTACATGTCTTCTTCCTTTCAAAAGGTGGGTCAAAGTACACCAAGTACACACAACAAAAAGCTACTCTTGTCAGTCAACTAGCTGAAATGTCTGTGCCTTTCCACTCCTGATAATCTGCACTGCAAACATCTCATTAATCACTCTGCAATCCATTGGAAATATTATCATTGCTTTTATTTATTTATTCATTCATTCATTTATTTTTAATGAAAAGGCCATGGGGCAGGAGAGATAATACCAGCCTGTGTGGCCTTTGTTCCCTGGCAACAAACAGCTGTAACCATAACGATTTCTGTATTTTTTAAAGAATTCATGCTATTTAAGTGGAGTTAAAGTACGAGGCATACAATTGAGGTAAGAGCAAGTTTTCTTTAGGAGGAAAGCTGAGGGCTATGTCTATTCCCATGAGAGAGTACACAAGAAAAACGAAATGGAGTCCCTGCCTAGACACGTGCAGGTTTTCCTCTGTGGTCCAAGTTGTCATTTGGTTCCCTTAAATCCAAGCAGAATCCAGGCAAGTTCTGCCCTGTGACTGGAGGAAGGGAGGCCCTGTGGCCCCCGCCAGCTTAGCTTTCAGGTGGCTTGAACTTCTCCCTTGACGGCCGGCTTCACTGTTTTCTGGGATGACCACACCTGCCCTTCCCCTTCTCTTCTCCTTTCACCAGATTCTCCTACCAGACCCCATGCTTGACAAAGCTCAGGTCAGACTTTAGCGTTTGCCACTTGCTTTCACTTCTTTTTTTCAGACTCCTGATTGCTCTAGTCAATAAAGAACCCACACAGCTTTCTTACAGAAATATTTCTTTTTTTCCCTCCTGGCATATCAAGCAGTTTTCTAAGAACCCTGCCTATCGTATGCCATATTTAATATACAAAATTTGACAGACAAAAAAGATCTGGGAATCAAGATTTTCCATGGGACAAGTCAGAGGACAGTCCGAGCAATGTGTGTTCCTACTGTTTCCCAGGAGACCCCAACGATCCTGACCCCACCGCACTGTCAGCTGCCACTCTCTAGTGTCCACTGAACACCAACACCAGTAAGAAGCCCTTCATGTACAGTGGGGTTTTTTCCCTGTAGTTCTCAAAACAGTAGTTTGAGAGAGCAATCAGCAGATCTGCTTTATATTTGGCAAAAGAAGTTGAGAGATCCCCACCCCCATATTCGATGAGTGGAATGCAAGTTTCCGTACAGAAGGCTAAGATCCCATGTCTCCTCTCCTAAGAAACAGCTCTATCATCTGTGACAGCGGACTTCCCACCCCCATGTCCCTGTGTGCCCTTCACCAAGAACACAAACCCAGGAGAGAGGCTGGGAGGTCAAATCTTTAGTGGAGGTGGTTTGTCTGTCCCTCTGACCCTTGACTCTTGTGTTGTTTGAATGCGGCAGGAACTGAGCAAATGCTTAGAACTTAAGTTACTATTCCCATTTGTGGCAAAGACTAAGAAGAAATCTATGTCTCTGGCCACTGGCCTGATCTCAAGTCTTGGATCCTAACAGGATAGGCAGAGAAATTCTGCTAGGCCAAACATAAACATTCTTCAAGAAGGGACATTCAATAGAGTCGTCATATAAACTAACTCTCAGCTCTCAAGGCCACAAAAAATACATAAAGGGGGCGGGGGAGGTCTGTCATTTTCTCTCATTTTCATGAGCAGCTCAGATGGAATGTTTGACAGTTGAGTTAGCAAACATGGTTGATGCCTTCAGGGGGTAACTTGGATGTATGGAGGGTGAGTCAGACACCTCCAAGCCAAATGAGATCCTGGGACAGAACATAAGCAGAGCTATCAACAAAGCCAGTGCCCTGGGAACACAGTCCGGATGACTCAGCAAGGACGAACACAAGGCTTTGCCAGCCTGGGAGAGGTCAGTAGGTCCTTGAGAAATATGTGCTAAGAAATACTACAGAAAGGAGGAAGAAGGCCTTGGTGGGAAGAGTTCCTCCTTCCCGTATCTTGGGGACGCAGTTCCATCTAGGAGAGACTACGATTTCAACAAGTAGAGGTCAAAGGGGGGACAGAGTTCCTGGGAACTTGTAGTGACATGGTTAGGACAACTCAAGAGAAGAGCTGATATCTTGATATGGCGGCGTCTCCTGTCTTCTGTCCCTGAACTTAGAGGGAGGAGACCCCTTAGTGGGATTATAAGGCTAGGCAGTTTTCTGGAAGATGATTCAACCCGAGATTCTAGATAAGATGCAGATCAATGGATGTAACAAGGCAGAGCCAAGAGTCTGTATCTTAATGTACAGCCATGTTAGTGAGGCCGAGGGTTGGGAAGAGCATGGCACTGAGAGGCTACAGAGGGAAGGTGGGAGACATGAGCAGGGCTCCCCTGTATCGGCCCTGTCTGGGGATACGGCTCTCTGCTGCCCTGAATCCTCTTCAAAGTGGTCCCTAAATCCAAATGTACAGCAAGGCTTTGGCTTTGCCCTTCTCTCAGAGGAGTGTCCTGAGTACTCAGTTATTACTTTTAGGGGAAGAGTGGGAGTCTCAGTAATGGGTGAGGTTTTAATGCTTCCTGTTACCATGTTTTCTCTGGAACAAAACCAACAGACCCCCACTTTCAACCTAAAACGTATCCTTGGAGCAGCAGTCCCTCCCTTCAGAGATCTCACCTACCTGGGCTCTGCAGGACCCACCCGAGGCTGAGCTCTTTGAGGCCAGCAGCAGCAGACGTTCATCACACAGTACTGAGGACACTTGCGCTTTCTGACACTTGGGTACATTAAGCATTCACACACTAGTTCTAGTCCCTTCTCTGCTTGATGCACACATGGAGGGATTCCGGTGGCAAGTTTCCTGTTCATTTTACCTTTGCAAAGGTCATTCTCTGCAGGAAGCCAACTCAACACTGTTTTCCATGCACAGTGGCTTCCTCTGATGCACTAGGCTGAGCCCGCTGTCAGGCCCTAATGAAGGCAGGTCACTATTTTCCTCATGCCAAATCAAGTTAATTCGCTATACAACTACATCTAACGGTACTGTTTGAAATGACAAAGAATAAACATTCAAGCACTTCAGAGGGGCCTTTCGGGTATTTGAAGATCTTTTTTTTTTTTTTAATGACCCCTGGAGGCAGCTTCTTGTTGACTCTTGCAGAGCATCCACATGTGACCCCTACGTGTCTTTCCACCATGCTCCCATGTGTCTTACGTTTTAAACTATCATTTACAGACCAGAAGTAATCCAGATGACTGATGTTGCTATTTGGCCAGATATGGGATCGTAAGGCAAATGCCTGGACTCCTCTGACTCAGTTGACCCAGATTCTCAAAGTTGGGCCAGAAACTTACTTTCAGGTCTAGAGAGCAGAAGAGACATGTGTGCTGTTTCCCTACATTTCCTCCTTTACAGCCCTCCCCGCCCCCACCCCGTCCCCCACCGCCATATTCTCTTGGAGCAACCTAAGTTGCAGAAACATTGTTTTCATCCGTCATCGACTTCATCCTCTACCAGTGAACAGCAGTCTTTGGATTAAATGGAAAAGGAAACGGGGAGGGTGGGAACGCACAGGCCGGTTTCAATGAAGTCTTCAATCAACAGCTCTTAAAAGCCTAAAGCCACAACGAGAAAATCCCCCACGCTGCTTGCTAATCACTGTGCGCAGCAACCTCGCTGGTTTCTCCGTGACCAGATCTGCTGAGCGCCACCCAAGGGCACATTTTGCCTGCAAATGACGTTGCTAAAGTGCTTCCCACCTGCAGGAAGAAGCTCAGAGAGAGCTAGAGCAAGGGGTTCCGCACCGGAAGTGTCACTGGACAGTCCTCAAATGGGAGACAAGGAACAAGCTCCCACTTGAATAAGCTGCTTTTCTGGGTAAGATTGTGCTGAGAGCTGCGAGGCCAAGTTGCCACAGTGGGAGAGATTGTTTTCTTCTTCCGGTAGACAAGACCCTTTGAAGCACCCAGGTTGACCCTGTGACATTTATTAAGTAAAGTTGGCCTTGAGCAGAGCTGCTGGGGGCGGCGGGGAATTTCTCTACTGTGCCTAACTGCACAGCACACAGGACTTTGCAGAACCTCTTTGCCCTAAACCATCTGGCACCTTCTAGAATGATCCTTAGCTCCTTCTGATAGCTCTTTTTCTTCCCCCTTTGGCATCTGTCTTCTCTAAGACTGTTTTTTTCCCAAAACACTGTTCCACTCGAATGAGTCCATTTCTTGTCCAAGGCATACTGGGTAAAAATGTCTCAGAAATTATTTACCCCATTGTAGCCATGAAATTGTGCTTTTAAAGACACAATAAAAACATTGGTGGGAACTGTAAGTGCCTACAGCAACCAAGGAAAGTAGCAATCTGAATCTTGAAGTGTTTGTGATTTCTTTCACATTCCAGCCCACTCAAGCTGCTGGTTGGACAGTCCTCAACATGATCTGCCTGGCCCTCCAGCAAGTGTTCTCTAAGATGCATGGATTGTCCAGATCTCCTGCGTGCTCCTTAGTGCACACCTGCTTTAACTTCTAACATGATCCATGAGAGCTATGGAGAGGTAGATGTGCAGGACCCACTCACTTGGCGATCCCATGTCTCTAGGATTAGATAGCAAACCCTCCTCCTACAGAGTCTATTTCTCTTCCTGTATGGAGACATGCGTTTGCAGCTGGGTGCATAAAACCAGTGGTCTCTGGGTGGAGACAGGAAGTCATATTAAAAGTACTACTGTGGGAAAGTGAGGACAACAGAATACAGCTTTGGGACTAGATAAACGAGGGGCACAACAGCAGTTCCACCCCCTCAGACAAACTCCAGTCACTTGACTCCACTACATCACCACCTCTGGAAAATGGCTACATCAGTGAATGTGGCTTGTGAGGATGAGACCGGGTAAGAGAGCAGACAGCCAACAAAGGGTGGCTCCCACCCCCTGTCTGCTCATTGTCTACAATGCAAAGCTGGACAAGTTCTCAATTTCCATCCAGCAAAGGCACAACTGAGTTACCATGTTGGTTAGTTTCTTTTTAGATTCATTTATTGTATAAGTATGAATATTTTTTGCCTGAGCATATGTATGCTCACCGTGTGCATGCCTGGTACCTTCAGAAGTCAGAGGAGGCCTTTGGATACTCTGGAGTGATGGATGGTTGTGAACCACCATGTTGAGGCTGGGACTAGAAGCCCAGTCCTCTCTAAGAAAAACAAGTACTCTTTACTGCTGAGTCGCCTCTCCAGCTCCTCACCCCCACATTGGCTAATTTTACTTGCCAACTTGAGACTGACTGACAAAAGTCCAGGGGGATGTGTAAAGCTGTGATGTGCAAAGTCAAGATCACTATGGGTCAGACCGAAAGAATGGACTGATGCCTTCATAAGCTCATGATGTGATGAGAGTCTGACTGCTGAAAGACCAGAGTAGGACCAATTGGAGTGAGTAAGCCATGGGCAGCACCTGAGAGGCTGGATCTTGCCCTGGTTTCTTCTTGAATTCCACTCTCTCTACTTCCTTGCAATCATGATTTGAAATGTATTCTCTGCCATAACTTCCCTGTTGGAAATGATTGATACCTCTGAAACCTTGAACTGGAACACTGAAGTAGTCTTTAAGTTGCTTGTTTCACGTATTTGATCAGAGTAACACAAAAGCAAATAGAGTAACAATATCTACCCAGTCTGAGGCTTAAAAAAGAATAGGAAGAATTTAAAACATACTTAGAAACAGAGCCATTTTCAAATAACCAATGCAGTATTTGTAATTCTCAATAAACTATACTTAACTGTCCATTAAGTCAAAAACCAAAAAAGCAGTTGGCAAAGTTTAGCTTCCTTTGGATTAACATAGTCAAACATTACTGAAATAAGTGCAAATCCTGAGATGTAGTTTCCAGTAACCTATAATTAAGAGCTCTTTCTTCTGGTTTTGCTTTTGTTTTTGACCAATTCAAACAGGTTTACCTACAATCAATTGAAAATTGTTGGCTTTTCCTTCAATAATTCAAAGCAATGAATTGGATGAAAAAACAAAAAACAAAACAAAACAAAAACCTTCAAATTCCTACTTCGCTGACCCAAGCAAGGCATTTTCTAGGACTAGAAAAGTCACAGTGTGATCTATACTGTCAAGTTGACAGCAGTCTCTAGCAAATGTTGTGAGCAGGGAGAGAAATTCTTTTCCAAACAGAAAGGGTGCCATAAGATAGGCACTAAGCAGGCAGGCATGAGGAATAGTTGAGCAAGCTAGGACTCCACTTGGTTTCAGCTCTGGACTCTTCTAATAATACACACAGAAGCCTGAGCCTCTTGCCTGGACACAATGATGTGTAAACACACACCTCTCTCTGAGCAACTCACCAAGACATTTACCTTATTTTGAAGGTTTGGGTGACCAGTAGCTTCATTCTTATATCTGAACAATCTCTGTGGTTTTTTTTGTTTTGGTTTGGTTTTTTTGTTTTTTAATGTTTCTCTTGACTCCAAAGAGCTCCATAAGGAGAACAAAGAGAAAAAAAAAACAGGGGGGTCTTTGGGTGTCCAAGCCTTCTGCTGTAAAAATTGGACCCCTGGAAGATCACAACAGCTCCATTAACCTGATGACAGTAGATGAACTATCCTCTGTGTGAGGCGCGTGGGAAAGTGAGGCCTTGGCATCATCCAGCTGGGCAAAGCCTGTGCTGCTTAAACCGCTCGAGGACTACAGAGGGTTCGAGCCACTGATGATCTTATAAGCGCTGTGCCTATGGCAGCTGCAGGCATCCCTTCTCCGAGCTCTGTACGGTGTGCCTGGGAATCTGCCTCCAAGCAGCATGGGGCACCGCGCAGTCCCCCACAACTTGTGGAGGTACAGCCACCCTTGCAGCACGATCGCTTTTCATTACCGCCCTTTGATCTCCTCCCTTCTTGGTACACAGCACTTCATCACCTTTATTTTCTGCCATAATTGCATGTGAAAGATTTCCCTTTTGATAGACGCTGCATGCCAAGCTGGGACAGAAGAGAGTGTTGAAAAGTGTCACGTGACCTGTCTGCCTCAGAAGGAGGCCCATACACCTGTGCAAGACAAACAATTTTTCAGAGATCTGACATATCTATCATCCGTCCACAGGATATGAGCTCTTCGGTCTGCTTAATAGCAAAAGGCTATGAATGGCAAAATAGGCTGTGCTGAAAGAAATCAGTAGCACACGGCCCACTGTCTGGCAGGCCTCCCCGGGGCTCACCTCAGGCCCTTCTAGGTAGAAATCTGTACACCACCCATCTCTGTGGTTCTGTTTCTGCTCCCTGTCACACTGCCATTCAGAGGCCGTCACCTGCTGACAGGGCCACATGGTTCTCAATTATAGCCCGGGTCTCCGTTCACACCTCATCACATTACCATCCAGGAAGATCCGCCATCAGACACGTCTCTACATAATATCCCTGTCTCTGGCAGAGATTATTGTCAGGGCCTGCCTGCTCCTGTCCCACTTACCCTCGAGGCTTTACCACCCCCAGCCCCAGGTGTGGCTAGTCACATCTCCCTCCTCAATCAGAACCTGGCAGGTCTATGTTCAAAGACTGCAAACAAAACCCGGAGGCTGAATAAACGTATAAGCTCAGTGACTGTGTTAGCTGGTATCCTCCCTGGGTTTCTTGCTAGGATGTCAGAGCCTTGGCTGGCCTGTCAACAATTGTGGCAACACGAGTGGCTGAAGCAACAGGGAGAGCTTTAATTGTAGCAGTGAATGAATGTGGGGCTCTTGTTTGGAAGCGTGCCAGGCACCGCTTCAAGAGCTATGCAAGTATTAACTCAAAGGGACCTCATGCGAACCCCTCAGGATGAGAAACGTGGGTAATCTTATTTCACAGACTAGGTAGCCAGACAAGGTCTCCTGAGTAAAACAGAACAGAACTGGTAGTGAGGGCCACAATCCTTTCCTCTTGTTTTTCTTCATATGTGTGTGCTCACCTAGAAGACAAAAAGTGGAGGTGTGTGTCCCCCTCAATTTCTCTTTATGTTTTGAGAAAGGTCCTCTCATCGAACCCGGAGATTCCTGATTTGGCTCACTGGCCTGGTTAGCAAGACCCAGGCCTCTCCAGCCTCCATCTTCCTTCACCTGGCTTTTTATGTGGGTGCTGGGACTATGACCCCAACTTCTCCGGTTTGTGCGGCAAGCTTTTGGTTTCTTCCTGACTGAACCACCTCCACAGTCCAGGCGCCCCCACTCTCACCATGACTTAGAGTCACGACCTGGCTGCTTGTCTCTTCCTTTACTTATTTTACCATTCCGGCTCAGAGGGCCTGGAATCCGCACACGCCTTTAAGGCCTAGAGGCATTACATAATTTGCCTACTGACTAATGAAACCTGGATTGGGACCAAAGTCTCTGTGGCTCCATGTTCTTCCCGCTTGTCCCAAGACTGATGGTGCCCTGCAGGTGACACGTGTGGGGCCGTAAGAACAGATGGGCCGTTTTAGATCATTAGCAGGTTTCCCCAGGACCTGAGCCCTTCGCCATCTGTCAGAAGGCGGGATGGGGTTCTCACGTCACAGGAATGAGCATAAGCTACAGAGAAATGCCCTCTTTCTGCTCAAGAGTCCCTGACCACTCTTCAGATACCTTTGTATCCCTAGAAATACTCTATATGCCACGGAACATTTTTAGTCCTACGTGTTTTTGGATTTGGTTTGCTATGAAACATTTTAAAAAGAACTGTTGCATCTTTGTTCACAAGAGTCACTGGCTCGCAGTGCAGATACCATAGCATGAATGCAGACGTGTTCACACTTAAACTTTGCAGAAAAGCTCAGAAAGCCATGGAGTCAGCCGCTCTGTTTACTTCCACTGGGATTTCTGGTTGCTTTCTCCTTTTTCTGTCTCACTGGCAATTTGCGGATAACTCTAGAACTCTGACACAAAAACACTTTACCTGCTCAAAGGTGCATCCTGGTACAGTGTCTTTGCTCCTTACGTATTTGGTAGAATTCACTGGCGAAGCCAAGATTCTAAACTCTGAATTCCCTTTTGAGAAACGTCATATGGCTACCGAGCTTGTCTATTTGCTTTTCCCATGACAGTTTGTGTCTGTAAAGGTGCACATCCATCCAAGCCACTCTGCTTACTGGTGTCAGTTGTTCACAGCATTTTGCATCACACTGTCACCTTCAGGGAGGCTTCCTCCTTCCTTCTCAGTGCCAGCAAGCTGTGCCTTCTTTCTTATTTCCCTCATTAGGCCAAGAGGGCCTATTGATTTTATTAATCTTCTCAAAGGACAAGGCTCTGCTTCCATTGCCTTTCTTGCTTGCTTCCCTTTACCCCCACTTATTCACAACTGCACTTTTATTATTTTTCTCTCTCCTGGAAACTTTGGAACTCTAATTGCAAGCACATCTGTTTACTTGAAGTTGTCACATCACTCGGGCTCTGTTCATTTTCTACTTGAGTCCCCGCCCCCACCCACCAAATCTGGTTCATTTTGTGTAGTCTCTTCCTTTACCTCTTCGGGTTCACCAATATTTCCTTCTGCTAGTGTTTACCCTGCAGACTCCATCCAGTGTAGATTTTTATCTAGATGCTGCAGCCTCTAGAAGTCGGCTTTGGGTCTGACTCTACATATCCTTCCAGCACTTTCTCAATCTCTCCCTTGTTTGCCTTGACTTTGTAGTAAACAGTGTAGCAACAATGTTCATGTCTCTCATTACCAATTGCTCTCTCCTGTGACTATTTCCACTGATGTTTTTATGCTTATATTTTTTTAGACAGCAGATACTGTGAATTTGATGCTGCAAGGACAAGTTTTTTTTTTTTTTTACTCATTTCAATGTTTTTTCAGGTTTTTACTTATTTAGTTAGTTTCTGAGACACAGGAAACACGAACGGTTTGATCCTCTGGAAGCGTGTCTTTAAGTTTTATTAGATAGGAATATAGACAGGAATAAAGAGGCCCTTGGCTTTGCCCTCCTACTGAGGCAATCCTCCTCTGAGCATGCCCCAAGATAACCTATGTACCCTGGTTTCTCCATGCCAGCTGATGAGAATAGCAGAGCTCCCAAGGTTGCTCCACCTGAGTTTTTCACATGTTCCCCCTGCTTCTAGAATCTCTCATAGCACGCTCTATCGTTAAGTTCTCTGCTGAGGATACAGAGAACCCTTTTTCCAGATCTCAGGCGTTTCCCCTGGTGCGGTTGCCTCATGCCACCAATTCTTCCTTCATCTCAGAGAATTCTAACTGCTTTGGCCACCCTCAGTTTGTAACTTTGACTTTTCAACTCAGTGAACTGGCCATTCTGTTTGACTATGCCCTCCTACACTGCACCTTGGATAGACCTTCTGGACAGCAGCCTGGGCAGCTGTGGCACTCCCTCTGTTTGTCCTCCTCTCTGGGTGCTGTCTTGTCTCTTGTCCCATATTTGACGATTACCAGTTCATACTGTCTTACTTCTAAGTTGTATAAGGCAGGAGTATTAATTGAGTCCTTGCTATTATGTCATGGCGTGGAACAAAAATGCCCTACTCCTGCCCCCAGCACCATCTTCTTAGAGAGATCTTATTCAATGTCTTGGGGATCAGGGGAGACTTCGAGAAAGACCACCCACTGGTTCCATAACTTCTTTCCTGTGGTAACAATAGAAATTCTTCCCCTTCTCTTTCTTGTTGGCAAGTATGGAAATGAAGACAGAGTAGTGGGTGGTGGAGGAGCTGCCCTATCACCTAAGGATGAAGCGCAGCAGGAGAGCAAGGCAGCTTCTCCCACTCAACCCTAGATTGCTTGGCTAGGTACCCTTTGGTTATTCAGAAAGTTAAGTAAACTATCTGCCATTTGTTTGGATTCAGAGTCTTAGACACACTGATTAGGCTAACATGCTCTTTCCTGGACTCTTTGGTAGCAATCTTGTTTTTATATAGTAGCCCCGATATCTACTGAGCTCGGACAGTAAGAAACAATCTGTGGTTTGTGTAGGGACTAGAGTCTTTCAAACAAAAGGTTTAGTCTATAATCTAGAATGGGTTAATCCTTGAGCTTTCCTCTAAATGTCCTCAGGAACGGGTCACAGAAGTTTCCCTGAAAGATGGCCGATGGCCAGGGAGAAGACCAGTTGGGGCTTTCAAGGAAAAGTGTTATTTCATTTTTGGTTTTTCATGACGAAGAAACTGAGAGCACTTTGCTGCATCTGTCCAGGGACTGTGGGATACTATTTGTACTTAGTGGATAAGAAAGCATATGTGGGTTGGCCTCATATTGGAAGACCAGACCTATCCCAGAATGGTAATGTAGAATCCTTCTCCTATCACGTGCCATTTGTTAGAGCCTACCATTTCTACTCAACAAACTAGGATGCAATATGGTTTGACCAACTTCTAAGCACTGAGAACCTTGAACTCAACTGAACCAGGAACTCACATTCTTGGGACATCAATGACTGAACAGACTGAAGAGGGCTGTGAGTGACCCTCTACCAAGATCCTGTCACAGGATCCCACCCTTTATCTGCTTTACCAGAAGTGTTTCTCCAACCAGTGGATAGAGATAAGAAGAGGCAGCAAAGACAAAGCCATCCACAAAAGTCAGCTCCATCTTGGGGTACTGTGTACTCCATGGCTCAAAGAGTTCTTTGGTGGTTGCCCTCTGAGAACAGAGATCAGAATGGATTCACGAAGATACACCATTTTTAAATGATTAATTATCTTGGGAGCTGAACACCATGAGGAATGGTTAATTGTAATAAGGTTTTCGTGTAATGAAGCTTAGCAGCAACTGATCTGATGCAGCCAATGGTTTTAAAGTGACTATGGAGGCAGCAGCCTCAAGGAAAGGGGCCTGCTTAGCAATAGCTCCCTATCTCCTTGTAATGGAGTTCCCATGAATGAGAGTTTTTACTACCCTCCCCCCTGCCTTGTGCTGCCCCCATGTAGACCCATTGGGCTTCTTTCTTTCCTGTTTTCCTTGTTATCCATAACCAATAAAGTTAGCTGGGAGCCTTTTAAACTACTGTTCGCTCCTCTCCTGTCATGGTTATTGAACTTAGGTCCCAGGTCTCTTGCACATCTCAGAATGCTGTAAGATATGATACGGTAAGATATAGCTAACTTCCTACCTCCCCGTCCCTTAACAGTTACTTATCAGTTCTTAGGAAAGCTCATGTTGCATTAGAATCTTTTATCCAACTAAAGGTGATGAAAGTGAACCAGTGCTGTCACAGTGACAGCAGTCTGTCAACTTATGACCTTTCCTTTTTCTTGGTGTCTTCATCCTCAAACTGCTTAATACTTCCACCCAGTATTAAATGCTAACCACCAAACATCACAACAAAGTCCAAGACACTCAGAACAATGCTGACATCGGTAGCAGCAAAATGTTAGCAGCAAAATGGAGGACTGTCCTTGATCAACCCAGGGAGCTGAGGCCATGAAGATTGCAGCACACACACACCTGCTCTCGAGGCACGTTTTCTGTGTCAACACTGAACACGGTTTCCTGACTAACACGGGGACCCAGAACAATGCAGAAGCAACCCCAGTAATGCACTGCACCAACTCCTTAGCTAGGGTGTTCTGGAGCTTGGGGATGTTTTGAGGTGGCTCAGGAAAGAGATGTGGCTTTGGTGACAAATTAAACAATTAGATATACTGTGGCTAAAATGTCAGCAAGTGTTCTGTGGAAAGACGGAACAAAGTGCCTGCCTGCATGTCAGCTCAGAGCTCTCTGTATAATTCAAAAGCAAGTAGGTTCCTCCCGCAAACAAAACTATTGCCAAAGTTATCCACAAATAGGCATCTTTTCAAAATGGTTTCCCTGTCTTTTTCCCACAAAGTATGCTACTCATTCTAAAAATAAAACACAAGGATCTGGCTTAGTGGTTAAGAGTACAGGCTTCTCTTCCCGGGGATCCAGGTTTGGTTCCCAGAACTCACCTGGTGACTCACAACCATCTGTAACTCCAAGCTAAGGAGTCTGACACCCTCTTCTGACACCAGGCATACACATGGTGCAAAGACATAAATTTAGGTAAAACACTCATATACATAAAAATATTTTTTAAATATGAAATAAAAAAATACCAAGAGATGTACACAGAAAGTCAAAGAATGTATTTATCTGAATGTTCTAGAATGTAGATAGCAAATTTCTTCTGTAAAGAAGACAGTATAAATACCTCAGACTTAGCCCTATATATTTCATTGTGTGTGTGTGTGTGTGTGTGTGTGTGTGTGTGTGTGTGTGTGCATGCTTGCACATGCATCTGCACATTTTAAAAATATAAAAGCCATCTCTGGATTAAACATATAAAAACTGGGCACAAGACACAGTTGGACCATGGGCTGTCCTTTACCAAACCTTGCTCCAGAAAAACAGAGAAAAAAGGACCGCCTTTCTGGCATAAAAGCCACATTTACTCTCATCTCCCAGGTGTACCTAGGGTTGGATGGGATTGAGAGAGATACTGACACAACTTTCAGAGTTCATTGATTTCACTGAAGATTTGCACAGTTGACAACACTTTGCTTCTGCTCAGTCTTTTAGCTGTAGGCTCCTTTCATGGCCTACAATTCTTTATCCACTATTGAGCTCCCACTGACCTAACTGCCTAAGGAAAGAATACATTAGATAGTTGCATTAAATACTTGTTCCAGAAGGTTCTAATCAAAGTTCTCTAAGAGCCCATGAAAGGACCCAGAAAACTCCAGCTATTTACTTAAGGAAACATTCTCGAATATATTCCCTTACATTGGGGAAAAGATAATGGGGGTCTTGCCACTCTACAAAAGTCTTCCAGAAGCAAGTCACCCTCACTTGCCTTCACTAATTACGCCTTCCATCACAGAAGGTGACATTGTGACTTTTCATAAGACAATGGGCTCGTGGGGCTTATCTGCTGAAATAAGAGCTGTGGTTCTTCAGTAGTAATCTTAGGGAAGACCCAGAACGAGCCTCCCAGGCATTAAAGACTATTCTAGATTCTAGAATTTATTCGATTCTACCACTTTTTGGTTCTTTGTGATCCTCAGAGCTGTTATAAGTCAAGGCAATGAGAGCACACTGCTCTGACTCTTTACTTTACACTGTTAGATTCTTCATAATAAGAATTTGGCTAAGACAAACTCAAGTTATGTAGAAGGATCTCTTCCCTGTGTTACCTGCTCAGAAGTGCTTTGTAAGTACTAGTATAGTTTTCAAATTTTTAGGGAAAAATGTTTACTTTCTCTCCACTCAGTAGAACATGGTCAATAGAGAATGCGTAGCTGTTCATTGATTCCCTGGAACTATGTTTCAAAGTGAACCCAACTGCTTGGGAAAGTAGGATTAATAAAACATCTCCCATCCTGCGCAGTCAGAACCACTCAGTCCAGCTGAGATATCTCCACCACTCAAGCTCCCCTTAATGAGCTTTTTACCCCAGAAAGGAAATAGGTCATTTATCTGATGACATGTTATTTACTGACATTAAAAATGATAATATCCATCAGCAGTGAGCCCAGCCCTCAGTGGGTCACACTAAGAACAAAGCTGCAACTGTCTATCTTTGATACAGGTACAAGGACATGCCTACCGAGCTGCCATTTATGTTGCAAGAATGCCACTATTGTCACAAGGAACGCACGTTTTAGCGATTTGCTTGGAAATACCCATGCATTTGTCTCAGATGGCACGTTTGGACTTTGTTCTTTTCAGGACTCTTACAAGACGTATACCTGGGATTATAGAAACATTACCATGAACATTATCCACTCTTCTTGGGAAGCGTTCTCTCTCTCTTTCTCTCTCTCCTTTCCCCCTTCCTCTCTACCTGGCTTATTTTTAAAAATGAATGCCATTATCTATAACTCTCACTATTGAAAAAGATAGGCATTATTAGCTCAAATTTCTATAGAAAAAAAAAACCTGAAAGTAAAAGTTATTTTTTAAAATTGCTCAAATTTATGAGGCTCATAAATGGGAGACTCCAGACTGAAAACAGAGCGTCCCCCCGTATTTTGTTGTTCTGCTTGTTTCTGATTCCCTGTTGTTCTTGCCTCTCTTTCCCTTGCTCCCTGTCTCCATTTCACGTCTGCCTTCCAAAAACACAAAGCTCTGCTCCTCTAGAGATCACTGCCACATAGCTGCTTCCTATCATGGCCGAGTCTGTGCCAAGGCCAACGCCAGGGCACCCAGCATCTTAATAAACCCTGAGGTCCTGGGAACTGCATGCGCAGGGTGGCTCGTGTTGGAGAATTTTACCTTGGCCTCAAGGAAAACCACTTGTATTTGGCTGGAATGACCTGCTATCCAGGGTTAAGCAGTTCTCAAGTGTAAGGAAGAATGGACAAAGGTGTGGAATTTAAGCTATAAACCATCATGTTACACGCAGAAGGAGTTAGCTCTCTTAAAACTCAATGACTAGTGAAAAACAGAGCAGGCATGGAACTGACTGTCATCTTCTTGTATTCTTCTCTTTTTCTTATTTGTTTATTTGCTACATTTGTCTAATTTCCATTTCCAGTACCATCCCATTTCCTTTTATCTTCCTGTGCCCTATTAAAG
This sequence comes from Acomys minous, assembly GCF_964271855.1. Classification (NCBI taxonomy): domain Eukaryota; kingdom Metazoa; phylum Chordata; class Mammalia; order Rodentia; family Muridae; genus Acomys; species Acomys minous. Next base: position 4,810,894 of record NC_140490.1, read on the forward strand.
GACAGGGCAGGAAGACCAGCTGGCCACTTACAGACCCTTAGTAGAACCAGTGACTGCCTGTGTCCTTCACCATTTCCATGTGGCCATTTAGGACTGCTTTTTTAGTATCCAGCAGCCTGCTAGGAAAGGAAAAATGCCCCACATAAGAAGTTATTTGTCAAGATGGTCTCAAACAATTAACTCACAAGTTTTGCTTGTTTCTGAGCTCTATCCAAAGCCGTAAGAGCGCCTCCCCTTTGTGGAGGATGAAGTCTGGAGTCAGCGCAGGGCCAGCGGTCTCCTTTCTGACTAGCAAATGGCTCTTGGCTTCCCGGCCACACTCTGATCATGGTGAATTACATGCATAATTCAAAATCAAGAAAACTGCTCCAGTACAACGTGCGAGCAGCCTGCCAAAACTGCATATTATTAGGAAGTGTGATTTTGGCCGAGCCCTCAGCTCCGTTTTGCACTCTCTTATTTCTGTGTTATTGCTCATTCACTTAAAGAGAAATACACGAGTCAGAGACAAGATCTCTTTCCCTTCTCATGTTTCTCCAATTTATCTTCCTTGGCATGATGCATTTCTCAAGCTGGAGAGTTGAAAGTGCTGTCTCGTCCTCCTCTGCTTTCCGCATTATCTCACTGATCTCTCGTTTATTGTTTAGTGTTTTTCTCTTATCAGCACAGGTTCTGGGGACATCACAAAGTTGGAATGAGTTGCCTCTCACCTTCCAAGGCTGTTTATTGGATGTTTTGGCCCTCACACTTTCAATCATATGGCTCTAGGTTTGGGGCCTGTATGTGGTGGTGGGTGGGGCAGTGTGAAGCCATCCTAGACGCCCTTCTGCTAGGATCCCACTGAGGACTACATGTTATACATTAAGAGGACTCCATGTGACACTTTATAACCCCAGCTTGCTCTGAAGAGAGTGCGGAATATTGCTAATCACAGCCTCCATGTAGTATCTTCCTCATATAAGGCTCTGGGCAGAGAAAATTGCTTGTACTGTGTGTGTGTGTGTGTGTGTGTGTGTGTGTGTGTGTGTGTGTGTGTGTGTGCGCGTGTGCGTGTGTGTCTGTGTGTGTGTGTGCGCGTGTGCGTGTGTGTGTGTGTGTGTGTGTGTGCGCGCGCACGTGTGTGTGCGTGTGTGTGTGTCTGTGTGTGTGTGTGTGTGTTGTATACATAGGTTCATGTGGTTGTGTGTGGGCACCTGTGTACATGGAAGCACATGCATGTGGAAGCCAAATGCCAGCATCAGTCATCTTCCTGTCACTACTCTATTTCCTTTTTGAGACAAGATTTATCATTGGACCTGGAGTTTATCCAATCAACCAGACTCGCTGGTCATTGAATTCTTGGGATCTTCCTGTCTCCCCCAAACCCATCTCCGATGCGCAGAGGCATGCCAACACATCTACCTTTTGGATGAGTGCTGGGGATTCAAACTCTGGCCTTCTCATTTGTGTTGCAGGTACTTACCAAGTGAGCCATTGGCCCAGCTCGGATTTCTGCTTTTTGGTTTGTTTTTTTTTTAAGTCTACTATTCAAAACCTATTTGGGGGAAAGTTTCTCAAAAAAATTCACACTCATAATCACAGACTACAATGTAGAAGCTCCTTATGCATTTATGAATCAACACACAGCTTATGTGTTTCTACTGTGTCTGCGCTAATCCACCTGATAGTATAGAAATTTTGTAGCCTGCCACAAACATACCATGTTTCAGCCATGCATATGCCTACCTATTTCTTAACCTCTAAGCCATCTTTCCAGTGCCATGCCTTGGTATTTCTAAGAGATAATAAATTCTACATTTAAATATAATAGCAATACCACTGTCATATACAAAGAAATATTAAATTTCCTGATATCACATAGTCACTGAATGTTCAAATTTTCCTAATTATCTCACAATGCCTATTGAAAAACTTTACTTACAATTGTAGCTTCAGTTCTAAAATACCTAAAGCCCACAAGGTATTCAAAGTTAAGTAGCATGAAGAAAGCTACCATAGATTCTTATTTTGTAAAAGACATTTCACCTGAGAGCAGTTTTATTCTCAAAGCAAAATCAAATAGACCAGAGTTTTCCTAAGCCTGCCTGATGGTTATGCATGCAAAACCTTCCCAGTGATGTCATATCTAGCAAATAATAGAACTCTCCTGGTCCATTGCTGTCACGAGTCCTTTACTCTAATTAGGGTCCACCTTTGACACTGAATGTGCAGTGGTTTTGGACAAATGAGTATCACTCAGGACAGTGCTGCACACTGTCCTCTCATCCTCTCTGTAGAGTCTGTGTAGCTGTTCCTGTAGACCCTTAGCAGACACTGATCTTTAAACTGTATAGTTCTATCTTTTCTAGAATGGCATGTAACTGAAACTGTACGTGTTCTTCCTCCACATTAGTTTCTGTTACTTACCGATAGGCTTTCGCGTCTGATCATGGCTTAGCAGCCCCTTTCCTTATAGTGCCGAGTAATATTCCCAATGAATTTCCAGTCACCTACTGAAAAGCACCCTTGTTGCTTTCAAGTCTAGATCATCGTTAACATCAGAGTCACTCTGGTCAACATGCAGAGAGTGAGAGAATATCTGTGAGCTGCTCATCCAGAAGCCGGGTGTCTGTATCACAACCACCCGAAGGCTCAGGAACCCGCAGAGAAGAGGGAACAAAACAACGGTAGGAGCCAGAGACCAGGGAGGCCCGAGTGAAGCAGCAGCTTCAACCACTGCAGCCATGAACTCACAGTAGCTGTGGCTCGCTGCCCGAGACCTGCCCCACAGCCAAGCCAGTGGGCATCAGCATGGCGGTAGAGGAGTCTTATGGGCTCTGCCCCATCTGAGGATCTATGGACAGTTAATGGCTTCTCTGGAGTTTTCTTTAAAAGTGTGTCCCCTGCTAGGACAAATATGCTACGGCTGAAGGCCCCACACTCAGGAGTGTATGGGCAAAACAAACTGGACTCAATGGCTCCTTTTAAAAAGTGAGGACAGGAAATAGGGCGCATCTTGGAGGAGTGAGGGCAAGGACTGGAGACGAAGATCAAAATACTTTCTATGAAATTCCCAAAGAATTAATAAAAATGGTTTAATAAAGAATAGAATTGTTATAAACATCACTGTACAGGTTTCTGTATGGACAAAAACTTTCCGTTCATGCGGGTGGGCAACAACAGGAAGGACCAGACACTAAGTCTTTAGTTTTCCAAGACTCTGTAAGACTATCTTCCAAAGCCCTTTTCCATTTAGCTTCCCCAGCAGCAGTGAATGAGAGCCCCACAGCGCTGCCCAGTCTTCCCATCGAAAGCCAAACGCTCCTTTTACTAACAAAGAACAAAGGAACAAATATTGAGGAACAACTAATGGTCTCTGATGAATAATAAATGTGGTGTATGTTTGTATGTGTTTGTATGTGTATGTATGTGTGTGAGTGTGTATGTATGTGAGGGTGTATGTGTGTGTGTATATGTGTGTGAGTGTATATGTGTATGTGTGTGCATGTATGTGTGTGAGTGTGTATGTGTGTAAGTGTGTGTATGTGTGTGAGTATATATGTGTATAAGTGTGTGTGTGTGTGTGTGTGTGTTTGTGAGTGTGCCCACATTATTTTCTAATTTCAGATGGCTCTTCATCCTGTGACACATAGTCTGACAGGGAGTCTGAAAACTGACCAGACTCTCTGGGTCCAGGACTGCAAAGACCTTAGTGTGAGGTCAACCTTCATCATTACCCTGGCTGGGTTTGGAGTCACCATTAACACACCCCTGTGTATCTCTGTGAGGTTGCTCTCTGAAAGGCTTGCCTGAGAAAAGATAACCCACCCTGAATGTGGGTGGCTTCCCTGAGCTGAAGTCCCAGACTGAATGAAAAGGGCAAAGCAAGCTGAGCACCAGCACCCCTCCTGCTTCCTGATGGCAGGCCATGGAGGGGAGCTCCTCAACCCGGATGGAGTGCACCCTCAAACTGTGAGGCCAAACAAGCTTCTTCACCAAGTTGCTTTTGTGAAGTGTTTTGCCATGGCAACAAGAAAAATAGCTAACACGATTGTAAAGGAAGAGTGGCCAAATCCAACGACCAAGCAAGACAATGGGTCATATCCAGGAGTAATTTAATGCAACAAGGATCGGGTTTGACGTCACCGACAGACAGACAAGAACGGAGAGTAAGTCGTAGCTCCCTTTTTAGGCAGGTGTAAAGTATCATTATCAATCACAGTGACATCAGAGACACCTGAAACTTCTGACAACTTCCAGACATAATAGTTCATACCAGCAACACTGGAGCCTGATACTTATCATAAGATGTATGGGACCAGTGCAAGCTTTGGGTACAGCGACTCTCAGGAATGAGAGTGCTGACAGGAACCTCATCCTTATGTGTGAACTGAACTCGGTACAGTCAGTTCTAAATCTGTTTTGTCAGGACTGCATTCCTGGACCACTTTCCCCACAAAGATAATGATGCTACGTGCCCTTGCACTGTAATGCAGAGACAACTGTATGATTTAAATTCTTGTACTAACATAGTTATATAGGAAGTAATTTGTCTCACAAGTAACAGATTCAAATAAAAAAGCTAATGGCATACAATCCTTTGTAAAATCATGAACTTGACAATAAGCCCATTTGACAACTTCTACCTCTGTAATAATTCCTCAGAAGGCTAAGAGTTTGCATGTGACCCCAAAATCCCACTCCTAATTATCTACCCAAGAGAATGGAAAACATGCTCACATGAAAATATTTGTAGGCATGTTACTCAAAATAAGAAAAAAGCAGAAAGAACAAAAATGTCAATCAACTGATAAGCAGATAAACAAAATATAAATAATACAATGAAATATTACTTAGCCATAAAATGAAGTTCTGATACGTGATCCAAAAATCAACTTTGAGAATATTTGCTAAGTGAGAGAGCCAGACACATAGTATCTGATTTTAATCATATGAAATGTCCAGAACAGATGAAATCACAGAACTGGAAAGTAAATTATGTTTCTTCAGAGTCTGAAGAAAGAGGAAGTCAGAGTGAGTACGTGTAGTTGCATTTTTTTTTCAAGACAGAGTTTCTCTGGGTGTAGCCCTGGCTGTCCTGGACTCACTCTATAGACCAGGCTAACCTCAAAATCACAGAGACCCACCTGCCTCCACCTCCCCGAGTGCTGGGATTCCAGGTGTGTGCCCCTGCCCCTGGCTGAAGCTGCAGAGTTTCTATTGGAATGAAGGAACTATTCTGAAAGTGGCTGGTGATGGTGGCATGGCCTTGTGAACACACTAAGCAGCAAACAATGGACGCTCTGAAATGAGGAATTGATTACATGAATTGGATCTCAAAATGTTCTTAAAAAGAGTATCAGATCTCACCATTTCTGTTCCTTATTACCCTGGAGGATTCTATACAGTACAGCAAGATAGGAAAAAGAAATTAAAACTATAAAACTTGGGTGAAACAAACTTCTAGTATATTGATGACTTGACTGCCAACTCAAGAAACCCATATTATTGAATAAATATAGGTAAATGGGGTGATATATATATATAATTGCTTTTTCATAGATCAGCAAGGAACAAGAAATAACAACAACATACACATTCCCTGTTAAGGTTTGAATCTAGAATTTCCCTTAAATCTCATATGTTTACTACAACAGGGTGAACCATGGAACATTATCATAAGTGAAAGAAGCCATCACAAACACCACATGCTGTAGGATCCTGATTGTATGAAATGTCTATACTAGGTAAATCCATATATATACAGAAAGCAATTTTGTGGTTGTCTAGTACCCACAGGAGGTAGAAATGGAGGGGAGGTGCTAATGCATACAGGGTTTCTTTATGGGGTGACAAAAATGTTCTAAAATCCAACACTGGCAAGTTTAGAAAGCTTTAAATATACTGAAGTCATCAAAAAATTACACTGGAAAAAACTAGAAAATTATCAAAACCATATGTATAGAAGGGAAGACCCTATCTCCCCAGTCTGATGTATACACGTTCTGTAGTTCAAATGAAAACTTCACTTGGACTTCCCGTGGATTACAATAGATTCTAAAGTTTACGTGAGAAGTGAAGGGTCAAGTTCACTATAACAGAGGAGGAGACCTTGGCCTCACTCACACGTACTAGTTATACATCATTCAAGTTGTTATACATTGCTAGCATTTTGTAATAAGTGGTAGATGGCTTTGACTCATCAATAGAAAGCAGACTAGTGAAGAAGAATAAAGGACTCAGAAGGGAGTTGGGCTGAGGAGACGGCTCGTCGGTCGCTGCTCTTGCGGAGGACCTCAGTGTGAGTCCAGCTCACCAGGTGATGACCACAGCCATCCAGGTTAACCAATGCCCTCTCCTGACCTTGTGTACTGTACTACTGTGGTGCATATGCATATACAGAGGCACACCACACACACACACACACACACACACATACACACACACACACACACACACACACACACACACACACACACACATTTAGGAATGGGAGCCCATGTATTTCATACTGAAGCAACCAGATCTGATAAAAGCAAGAACCACCTATTATAGGGGACAGAAACAAGTAATTGTCCATTAGGGAAAAAAAACCCTGATACATAGGTAAGGAAAAATCTGGGGTTGGAAGAGACATAGAGGAAACAAAGCCGCATGTTTTTTAAGTCTTATCTAGAAGTCAAACAGAAATGGATAGGTCATCTAGAACGACAGAGGATGGGATGGAATGAGGGAAGATGTTCCCACAATGAATTTCTATAGAAAGAAGATCCTGGAGATGTGGACCAATGATTAGGAAAAGCTCAGGATTTCCCACCTAGGACAAAAATCCTTACACGTATTCACTCGCATCTAGCAATTCAGACAGAGAACATCACAATGTGAACTCCCAAACATGCCACTTTAACAGACTGATCATTTTGACCTAAAGACCATTGAGATAAAGCAGATATGAGATCTCAGCTCCCGTCCTGTTTGCCTAGAGCAAGCCATACATTTTTTTTTTTTTTTTTTTTTTTTAAATTGTTACTAGTATTTTATTTTATTTTTTTTTTTTGACTTTTTCAAAACATATTATTTTATTTTTTTTTTCTTTTTTTTTTTAATTAATTTATTCATATTACATCTTGATTGTTAGCCCTTCCCCTGTTTCCTCCCATTCCTCCCTCCCTCCCACTTCCCCCCTTCTCCCCTCCCCTATGTCTGTGATTGAGGGAGACTTCTTCCCCCTATGTATGCTCTAAGATTATTGAGTCTCTTCTTGGTAACTTGCTATCCTTCTTCTGAGTGCCACCAGGCCTCCCCATCCAGGGGACATGGTCAGAAAAGGGGCACCAGAGTTCACGTGAGAATCAGATCTCACTCTCCACTCAACAGTGGAGAATATCGTGTTCATCGGCTAGGTCTTGGTAGGGGTTCGAAGTTTACTGCCTATTTCTCCTTGGCTGGTGCTTTAGTTTGAGGAGGACCCCAGGACCCAGATCTGCCTGTCATAAAGTTCTTCTTGTAGGTTTCCAGGACCCTGTGGGTCCTGTTATTTCCCCATTCTTCCATGCTACTCTCGCCTAAAGTCTCAATAGGATGTCCTCTCCTCTGACCCACTTTCTTGGTAAGTAAGGTTTTTCATGGGACGTATCCCTTGGACTAGTGTTTTGATATAAGTGAGTATATACCGTTTGTCTCTTTTTGCTTCTGGGTGAACTCACTCATTATGATAATTTCTAGGTCAATCCATTTGTCCACAAATTTCGGGAATTCCTCGTTTTTAATAGCTGAGTAATACTCCATAGTGTAAATGTACCATAGCTGAGAAGCTTCTGTAAGGCAGCAGACACTGTCAAGAGAACAAAGCGACAGCCTACTGACTGGGAAAAGATCTTCACCAACCCTTCATCTGACAAAGGTTTAATATCCAAAATATATAAAGAACTCAAGAAATTAAACACCACAAAACCAAACAACCCAATTGCAAAATGGGGCTTAGAACTAAACAGAGAATTCTCAACAGAGGAATATCAAATGGCTGAGAAACACTTAAAGAAATGCTCATCCTCGTTAGGCATCAGAGAAATGCAAATCAAAACGACACTGAGATTCCATCTTACACCCATCAGAATGGCTAAGATCAAAAACTCAAATGACACCACATGTTGGCGAGGATGTGGAGAGAGAGGAACACTCCTTCACTGCTGGTGGGAATGCAAACTAGTACAACCACTTTGGAAAGCTATCTGGCGTTTTCTCAGAAAAATGGGAATAGGGCTTCCTCAAGACCCAGCTATCCCACTCCTTGGAATATACCCAGAAAATGCTCGAACACACAACAGGGACATATGCTCAACCATGTTCATAGCTGCTTTATACACAATAGCCAGAACATGGAAACAGCCTAAGTGTCCCTCAGTAGAAGAATGGACTAAGCCATACATTTTTAAAGAACTCTCTTGCCTCCCTGTACCAGGGAGAACAGAAGATTAATTGCTGGAGAGAAGTCTAGACCCTAAGCCAGCAGGTGGCCCTGCGGGATCTGGCCAGTCACTCTGCCACTTCTTTAGCTTCCTATTTGCTGTCCTAGACTTTGAAGTCCTTTTTCTTTATCTTACCCATTTTCTACAAAATCTATTGTTCTTTCCTCAAGATGTTTCTAAGTCCAAGTTCTGATGACACACTGCTGAGTGTTGCATCCATGTTTTAATAATAAACTTTGGGGCTTGTTTGTTTTTCTTGTTAACCAGTTTGCAGTGCTCCAGTCAATGAACCCTAGTAGGTAGGTGGATAACTGAACTTTCCCACCCTTACTTAGGTAAGAAATATATTGGGCTTCTGGTTCATGCTTAGGTAATGGTCTAGGGGTTAAGTGTTAAGGGCCCAAAGGTTTACATTTTGTACCCCAACAGGAAGAAAATTCATAAACAAAACCTAATTCTAATGGTGGCAGATTTCATAGAGAGACTAAAACTAGGTGCAACACAAGTGACTTGGGGTGGTTGTGAGTTTCAGCAATGACTTTAGCATCCATTGTGAGGAAAAACCTCTACAGGAAGGGGATAGTTAAAAGACAAGGAGCTGTAACTCAAAAGTTAACCAGAATCCAGTGGGAAGGAAGAAAGACATTGGAATCTGACAATAGGAGTATTTAAACTTTGGGAAATAGAAACTCAAGAGATTGAAGGAGCCCACTTAGACCTCACCTTCGAAGCTGCCAGCCCTGTTTTGCCTGCTAAAGTCGAGAGTAGCTGGGCTGTCCAGGGGTGCACACAGGGTCCCTGAACTGTGTCTGCTCAGTTGGGTTTTAATAGACTACTTCTATTAATTATGAGAATGCTGGCATTGCTCCCCGCAACTCCCAGTTAAATAAAGCCACCCCAGTTGTTTGACTGAAAGCTCTTAGAATTGGAAACACACACACACACACACACACACACACACACACACACACACATACACACACACACACACACTGTATTGGTGTATGCAGCAGCGTTTGGCTCTTTGCTGAGAGTTTTGCCTTCTTTTTGCAGTTAATAATTAGCTCTGCCTTGGTCCTCACAAAGGGTGCCACCCAAACAAAAGCACACGCTAAGTGTGTTCTCTATACTTGCCACCCGAATAAATAGGCAAAGGGATGATTAATGAATGAGGGGGGAATTCCACACAACAGTGAGCGAAAACAAAGGCTCATGGGTCTGTTGCCTGCAAACCCAGACAAGCTCTATCCAGAGCAAGGTGACAGGAAGCAATACCCCAAAAGGTCTGTTTAACGGACAGGTTGTGAAGACTTCATTTTGCCTTGTTATGACAGCCAAAGTGTTTTTAGTACATTCTGACACGTAAAAGGGCCTGGGTCAGCTGAGGCAAAAGCACAGGTTGTTGGGGGAGTTGTCCTGCAGGGGTGGGGAGGGGCACATTTTTGTGTGAGTGACAGAGGCAGCCCAAATGCCTCAGACAACACTCTTGAGACCCCTTTGTGAGGCAAGGCCAAGCAGACATTTTCAAAGAGTTGTTTGGATGTCAAACAAAAGCAGATGAGGCACCACACAAACATTCCAGCTAAAGCTGCCTGACAGAGCCTGTCCAAGGCTTCAAAATGGCTGCCTTATATAGCAGGCTGGGCCTCCAGGCTGGCATATAAAGGACTCAGTTGTAAGGCCTCTGTCATCAAGTGACAAGAGCTGAAGGGGTCTCTACAGCAATGTGCGTGCTCGGGTGGGGGGTGTGGGGTCCATGGCTGATTGGAGCCTCTTGTGCACATTCTCTTCTAGATCATTCTAAGGGAAACGTCCCCGCAAGGATACAGCCATTGCCTTCATGTATTTGGCCAAGTTAGACTTTAATGGTCTGTGTAGTGATGGGCCCCTGGGGACTGGCAGCTGGCTAAACCCTAGGGAGGCTGGTTGTCTTTCTGGGCACATCCTCACCTCCTCCTTGTACCCTCCCTCTCCCTCCCTGAGTTTCCCCTGTCAGCCAGGTGCCCATTCCCACAGGCTCTGTTTCCAGCCAGGTGTCTGATGGGAAAGGATCTGATAAATTAATCCCCGTGGAAGATTTAGGTGATAATGAGCTGAAAGGGACATTTGCATTTTAATGGAGGCCCTTAACAGCCTGGAGGCCTCCAAGAACCAGCAATGCAAGGACTGGAGTTGGAAGCTCTCAGGCAGGCCCAGAGGAGAGGTATTTACCAGCAAGATGCACCTCCGGTTCCCACGGTTGGTTGTATCACACAGACTGCAAGAGTCTGTAGGCTCCGATTTCACCTGGATGACTGCAGTACCGGAGATGATGACGTGGAGATGATGACGTGGGAGGAAGTGGGTGCCCGGCGCTCTGAATAGGAACACCAGTAGAATGAGTGGGAGAGGTGGTCCAACCCAGTAAAGGGTGAAAACTTAGGCTAGGACTTTCAGAAACCACCATCGTCAGTTAACACTTGAGGCAATGGAGATGCTGAAAAACAATGATGCTTGCATGGGAGTCGCAGAAGGAACATCAGATGGACCCTGGCCCGGGCACCAACTGCCGCTCCTGTTTCTCCTCACTGCGTAGCAGCAATGGCTTTCCTTCTGCCTTGGGAGCATAGCCTAACAGTCTCTGGACTGTCAAGGTCCTGGGCCTTAACTTGGGAGGTTTACCTATTTGCTTGTTTGTTTTTTACAGCTTGACAATGACTTATAACTTTGCTCTTGCAAAGGAAAGATGCAATTTGGATGTTTGGAAATGACACCCACGTAATCAAGTAGAGACTATCAGGGGCACCTCTTTACACCTACTTCATTGTTAAAAGGAAACTCTGGGACTACATACAGAGGCAGCTGAGGGGCGGCGCGCCAGGTTTGCTTGTGTAAGGTCTCGCGGTCCAACCCCTGCCCTGTATACACTTACATACATTTAAAGATCAAGCAACATATTATGTAATTACATAACTGTGTCAAAATCTTTTAAAATTGAATGGTATATAACTATGCTTAATTTTGTTAATTCTCTCTCTCTCTTCTCTCTCTCTCTCTCTCTCTCTCTCTCTCTCTCTCTCTCTCTCTCTCTCTCTCTCCCCATCTCCCCCCTCCCTCCACACCTCCCCCCTCTCTAGTGTCTTGCTATAGAACACTGGCCCAACTGGAGTTCTCTCTGTAAAACAAAAATTGGCTTTGAAGTTGCTGTGATCCTCCTGCCTCTGCCTCTTGAGTACTAGGATTACAGGTATGAACCACATCACACCTCGCTGAAATCAGCACAAAATTCACTACCACAATTGTACCAAATAAGCCTGGATAGAAAAAACAAATATGGTAACATCTGTATTCTAGTTCTTAAGTTGGTTAGTTTATTATTATAGCATTAGAAATGTGGGAGACAGAATAAAGAAAGATGCATGCAAACCCATGATGATGGTGTGACATTAACCAAGAATTAAGATTAAATTGCATGCACCCCAAATCTACTAAAAGCAGAGAGGAGTCCTCACGAGAAGTAAGCCAAGCCCTAAATGCTTGTAGAGTTTTTGCCAAGTAAAATGTCTGCCAGCCTAGGAGAATCCATGAATAGAGAGAAGGAAAAGAGGTGTAAAGGCTTCTCCCCCAAACGTGCCCACTCAGGCAAAGTCTGTTAGTCAAAAGGAGAATGTGGGGTGGGGGGCGGGGCATACCTGCAAGACAGGTGTGCTCACCGGGAGAGTCTGGGGGAGTTAGGATGAAGACATTGCAGCTCTAAGCAGAGGAGAGCCAAGACAGGGAGGCATTAGATGGCAGATGCTTTGTGTCCATGGTCAACGGCCAAAGCTGAAGGGGCAGGGGAGACTCTGGTTTGCAGATCTCAGAAGGAATTATGCACTGTCGCCGAGCAGTAAAGGGGCTCACAAGCCAGATACAGGTCCGGTGTCAGAGAGATTTGTGACAAGACTATAATCTCCAATCCAGGTCACCTTTCTAATTTAATAAAGTCTCATTAATTTGAACAAACCTAATTTGGAATGGCTGGAATAATCAGGCTGAAATGAAACTGATCTTTCAACTATAAAAAGAGTGTTTACTCAGCAAATTAATGGCAGGAGACACATCAGGTGGGGAATACTTAACCTATTTAGGAGCAGGAACATGGCATGCATATCTGCATTCATTTGCTCTATAACAATCTGCATGCTAATTACAGATGATCTTTAGTCATTACAAAAGACCAGAAATCCAGAGACGTATATATTAGGCAGTATAGGTTGCTAGGCTAGTTCAAAGTAGTAAAACTGTGCTGTGAAAAGAAAAAATGCACGCCTTTTTGTTTGTTTGCTTGCTTTTGTTATCCACTGCTGCTTAAATGGTTATAAGGAAGAAAACCCCATTTGCCTCCATCCCCCTCACTTCTTGGCTGGGATAGATTCTCGAAACAGAAGATGAACACAGGACTAGGAAGATGGCTCAGGCCTTAAAATGCTTGCTAAATGAGCATTTAAAAAATCGAGTTTGATTCCATAGTTTGATCTACGTTTTAAGAAAAAAAAACTTCAGGCACAGAGGCACACACCTGAAGCCTTGGAGAAAGAATAGGCCTGGGGCTGGGTGCTTACCTAGTCTACAGGATCAGCAAGAGCCAGGATCGGTGAGGGAGGGACCCTGTCTCCAAAGCCAAGTGGAGTACAGTTAAGATAGACACCCAACACTGACATTGGGCATGCCCTCTACACACACACACACACACACACACACACACACACACACACACACGCTCCCACAAATAAAGAACCAACTGGTGCTTAATAGTAACTGCCTCGTGTATGTCTGAGTCTATCATGGGGAGAGTAAGTCAACCTGAGAGAAAGATTTAAATGCATGCTCAGAAGAAACAAACAAAGGCGTTTCCCATAGGTGACAGGACTGGGGAGCCAATCAGGTAGCGTGTGGGGATGCAGAATGAAGCCCGTCCTGAGGACTTGCTTGGCACGTCTTCATTGCTAAGAGTCGCCAGCGATAAAGTCACACCCCTCTCGTATGGAGAAGAGGTGTCCTTGTGAGCGGAGATTTCTTTCATATTTGGAACTTTCCCCATGTCTCCAGTCTTAGAAAAGCAATCAACAGCCAGGCAGTGGTGGTGCACACCTTTAATCCCAGCACTCAGGAGGCAGAGGCATGCAGATCTCTGAGTTCGAGGCCAGCCTTGTCTACAGAGTGAATTCCAGGACAGCCAGCACTGCACAGATAAGTCCTTTCTCAAAAAAAGAAGGAAGGAAGGAAAGAAAGGAAAGAAAAGAAGGGAGGGAGGAAGGAAAGAGGGAAAGAAGACAAAAAGAGAAAAGTAATCAGCTCTAAATAATCCTTAAACCACACAGGCATATATATAAGGGTGTCATCCCATCTCTCTCACAGATAGATTGGCTCAGAAAAAGGCAGATCTTAAGCACAAAGCCCCAATCCATGAGAAGTGTCTTTTGTGTTCTGGAAGGATAAACCAAACAGAATCAAAAACTGATTTCAGGTCCTCCATCCCCAGAAAGACACTTTCCCTTCTCAACTCACCATGGGAGCCTGGACCTGAAGTAGGCTCAGAAAACTATGATCCTGCTTCTCATCTTAGTAACTGTGAGAAAGCTAACACTTGCCCTATTGCTTTGACGTAATAGTTAGGTCTTGCCAGGCCCCCGTGAGTATCTGCTGCTGTCATAACTCTACAAGAAGTTAAGTGAGGGCTGGGTGTCCTTTTCACAGCCAGTGTCCAGTGTTGGAAGCGTGGGTGTGCAAACATGACCGCACGTGGAAGTTCACTTGTTTAAAATCAAGTAAGGAAAGGTCAAAGGGGATGTGAAATTCTTCACATAGCTCTTGCAGAGACGTGGAGGCACGCGTGCACATTGAAGCTGGAGGAAAGCCCTGAGCATCATCCTTCAGGATCCTTGCACCTTGGCTTTTGGAGGTGGTCTGCCTTGCTGGCCTGGAGTCCATCCATTGGGCTAACCTGGTAAGCCCTGGGGGATGTGCTATCACCATTTCCCCAGCACTGGCTTTTTTCCTGGGAGTGGGATTGAACTCAGATCCTCATGCTTGCACAGTATGCCCATTGCCCACTGAGGCTGCCTCAGTCTGTGAAGTTCTCTGTAACTGCAAAATAATAAACTACAGTTTTACACATGTCAACTCAGTTATCCTGGAACAGGCTGGGCTGCAAGTGACTGGTGCGTTTCTATCCACACCCTTAGAAAACATGGTTCCCAAATTAAAGCCCATGGATGCAGAATATGTGTGGACAATAAGCAAGCAAGTGCGTGCATGAACATGGTACACTCAGAAGAAATGTGCGCACCCAAAAGGCGAAAAAGTAGAACAGTTTGCAAAAATTATGATGATGTATGACTTGGTTGAACGACTGATGTGATAAATGAGCTGGGTCTTGCAAGGTCATCTGATTCATCTTCTGAGACATCACTCAAGGTCCTTCTGTCTGAGAGTTCAAACAGCTTTGCTACTCTGGGGCTGGGCGAAGGAAAGAAGTGTTTTCCAGCCCTTTTAGCAAATGCACATCAGAGTGAGCTTAATTGCTCCGAGGTCTAATGCTCTCTGTCTTTGAAATGATCCAGGAAGGCAGGCGCAGAGGTTATTTTTATTTTTATTTTATTATTTTCCCCCAGATTTGGCAGCGCACGGGGATGTGGCATGTTTATCTCTGCTGGCGTTTCAGAAGTGTGGATGAATACACCAAACTAAAGGGCACTAGAAAGATAAGTTTCCATGACATCGGTAATAACTCTTTTATATCGCCAACTGGCTATTCTATATGTAGCATTCAGAGGCAAATATAAAAAAAATGATGTAAAGGCAAAATTATTTCCTTGATAACACTTGTTTTAAACACCCCACCACTAAATAGCTAAAAGTCTCAAAGTGAATGCCTAAACCATATAAAAGCCACAGGCACACTTACATAAATTCTTAAGATTAAAGTAATAACTTCTAGAAAAAGGTGGGAGAAAACACACTACAATAAATCTGTTTGTAATGGTATTTGGGCCCTACCAACTGCTTTCATTGGTCTCCAGTGGCTTACATATAAAACAATACATTTGATGTATGATTTCAATTCCTTATGGAAAACTGTTCTATCTACAAGCAGCCTGTCAAAGAGAATACCACAAAACCTCTGAGTCCCAACGTGAGGTAGGACTGTGGTACATAACTTAAGGTCACAATTCGTCCTCGCTTGGTCAGGTTTAAGACTATAATTGAGGAATGCTTGACCGAGGTGTGTGTGTGTGGGGGGGGAGTTGAGTAAATGTGAGGCTGGTCTGTTTATTTATGAGAACTGCAAATGGGAAAGATGTCAGACCTTGAAGTCAAATGGCATTGCTTTGCAAGGAGAGCAAGTGGCCCTCGCGAAGAGCTCAGTCCTAGGAGTGGCCTCCAGGGGCCCCTGCACCCCACCTCCCAGCCCATGGAATATGGCAGCTGTCAGCGCTGGAGAATCAGCCTTAAACGGGGAAACCTATTTTCTTGGTAGTGAAGCTGGTAGTGAGGTGTGTGCTGGGGGAAAGTGTGTGTACGTTGGGGGGGGGGGGGGTTGGTTACTGCAGAATGAAAACAAATGCCACTTTAATTGGCCTCTAAATCACTGCCTTTCATCATGACAGCACGTGTCTGTGTTTCAGTCATCGTTTTTAAATCCCAAATTAAACTTGTACAGGTTCAAACAGGGAATTATGCAGTGAAAACTGTCTTTAGTTGGAAGAGGGCACTATCCAACCCCCATGCATTATTCTTTTTGAAATGCTCTCTCCCCAAAGCATTGCCCTGGTTTCGACCATTCCCCACACCATCTTCCTGTTCCTTGCTTTAGAAGCACAATCGCAGGAAAAGTTAGTCAAATGTCACATTTGGGGGACGGGGACAGGCTTGACTAGTCACTTCTTAGGCATTACCTACTTTGCTTTTTTTTGTTTTGAGACACTAGAACTCTCCAAGTAGACTCGCCTTACTGGCCAAAGAGCCCTAAGTATCTGCCTTTCTAGGCCTCTCCAGTGTTGGGATTACGTCCGATGTACAAGCTACTGTGACTGGCTTTCTTTTTTTTTCTCTTCTCTTTTCCCCCCTTCCTCTTTTCTTTTCTTTTCCAAAGATTCTGGGATGAAACACAGGTGCTTACAAGACAAATGCTTCACAGAATGAGCTATGTCCCCAGCCTCCCTTCCTAATCAAATTTCTTAAAGGTAACCTCCAAGGTTGGTGAAATCCCTAAGCATCCTTACCCCTAGTCAAAGTTCAGATCTGCTATCTCCATGAATGCTAAAATGAGTATATATATATATATATATATATATATATATATATATATATATATATATATACATATATATATATATATATATATATGTATATACAAAAACAGAAAACCTTAGTACAAAGATATTGAGCATCTATTTTACAGAAATACTTTTCAAAGACAAAGTCTTATTATGTGGTCCTGGTTTATCGAGAACTCACTATATAGACCAGGCCTTGATCTTGCAGAGGTCATCTTGTCTCTGCCTCCTGAGTACTGGGATGAAAGGTGTACACCACCATGCCTAACACAAATATTTTTTTTTTAATTCTAAATTTTGTGTCTAATTTCTATTTGGAGGCATATTTTAAAAATCAGATACAGTAGCTTATTTCTTATTTGCCTATTAAAACTTATTTGTTCATAGAGATTTTTCTGGAAGATAAAAGGCAGATGTTCGGCCTTACCAACTCAACAATCCATCGGCCTTCATAGTAGACAGCTTTTGTCTACCAGGACCTGAGTCCAGATGCACTGAGTTTGTTGCTGGTTGGTTTTGTTTTGTTTTGTTTTGTTTTTAACAAAATTTCAATAAAAGGCTTTTATGGGGGATATTTTGTCCCTCAAGTTTCCTCAAGAAAATAAACTTCTAGACCAAAGAACTAACTTCTGTTAAAAGCAAAAAAACAAAAAAACAAAAAAACAAAACTATAATAGGTTTCTTTTCCCATGGGTACCATCCATAAAAGAGAAGCTAGAAAAGGATGCCTGTGAGCATCTATATGTGCTGCACACTTGACTGGAAACCCCGGTCTAGGTCTCTTAGCCTCAGAGCTTATGTCACTGGCATCATGACTTTATGTACATGAGCTTAGTACAAATAATAACTGCATATTTAATGTGATTTGGTGGCCAGGTACGGTGGTACATCCTTTTAAGCCTGGCACTTGGGACACAGAGAATCATGTCTGAATCCATCTTAGGCTACACAGCAAGAGCCGGTCTCAAGCAACCAAAGACTGGTCCTGGAGTTCAGTAGGATATCCGGGCAGCGGAAAACAAGACAAAACCAAATCCTTCTTACTCCCCCTTAAGAAAATATAGAGTCTCAAGTCTCTCTTGTTTATTAATTTAACAAATATTCACAAGCAGCTATCACGTGTCTAAAATATGATTTTCTTGTCAAGATAAATCTAGCCCTAAATTACAAGAAGGCGTGAACCTCCCTAGATACTGAGTGTGGTCATACAAGCCTGTAATCCCAACACTGAGGAGTCTGAGGGAGGAAGACCCCAAGTTCCAGACCTACAAGAGGTGTACAACAAAATCTTACCTCAAAAAAATTGGAACCAAACCAAAGAAGGTTTGGAGGAACTCAGAGGCTGAACTGTGTCCTCCTGAAAAGACACTGGAGTTCTGATCAGGTCTTGTGAGTGTGACCCTACTTGAATTACATCATCACAGAGGAGCAAGCTCAGATGAGGTAACGAAGTTGAGTCCCTATAAAAAGGGAAAATCTGTTCACAGAAGCAGAGGCACCGAACAGAAAGACAGGATGAGGACACAATTACCTACTTGGCTTTCTTTGTTTTGAGACACTGGAACTCTCCAAGTAGACTCGCCTTACTGGCCAAAGAGCCCTAAGTATCTGCCTTTCTAGGCCTCTCCAGTGTTGGGATTACGTGCGATGTACAAGCTACTGTGACTGGCTTTCTTTCTTTCTTTTTTTTTTCTCTCTTCTCTTTTCCCCCCTTCCTGCAAAGCATGCAACGCAATGCGCTGAATATAGGATCGTGGAAGAGAAGCGTGGCGGAGGGAGGGATAAATAAACGCTCCTCAGAGCCTGCAGAACAAGCCAACCCTGAAGACACCCTCATTTCAGTTTTCTGTGACATCATATTTGTGTTGTTTAAGCCATCTGGTTAGTGACACTGTGGTATAAGTAGCCTATGCAATAACACCAACACCTTCCAGAGCTTTCGGGATAAATGTCAAATAAGTGACTGTCTGCCAGATGGAAGGTTTGAGTGTTATCAAAACAGAAAAAAGAAAAAAAGAATCATAGTCCTAGCTACACTGCTACATGAGGCTACCACTTCATTCTAGAACAGTGGTTCTCAGCCTTCCTAATGCTGTGGTCCTTTAACACAGTTCCTCATGGTGTGGTGACCCCAACCACGTGGTGTTGCTACTGTTCTCAATTATAATGTAAGTATCTGTGTCACCCCATGGTCTTGGGCAACCCCTGGGAGAGGGTCATTCATCTCGCCAAATGGCCACAGGTGGGGAACCCCTGGTGTAGACTATAACTAATCTCAAGGCAACCACGTGTCCCCAACTTGATGGTGTCACTTTACAGCCCATCTGACCGTGCCATACAGATCCCATCTATGTCCAATGCTAGGATTTCATAACCCCCTTCAGTTACTAATCCTTGCGTTAGAAGATGCCTAAAGGGCTTTTCCTCAGCCAAGGGACGTGTGGACTCTCAGCGGCCACCGTTTTCCCCTGGTCCCAAAGGGCTGACCATATGATGATGTCACGATGATGACTTGTCTGGCCTTTCATCCAACACTTCAGTGCTTCAGCTAAAGCTTCAGCTAGTCAGAGCAGCAAAATCTACTGCTCAGTGTGAGGTACTGTTTTAAGACTCTTAGAGGCCAGTGAGTTCTTATCCTGAAGGTGCTGGACCTATTGGTGACGCTGGATTTTTGCACTCCGTAATGTTTTCATGACCAGTAACTTCCCTGTACCATGATGGTACCTCATAGCCCTATCATCTCTTTTAAATAATTATCTTAAATATAATGCTCACAATTCATCATCATTATTATCATTTAATAGTTTTAAGTAGTAGATCACATTCTAACAGAAGAAAACTCCTATTACATTACAAAACTGATGATGCCTTCCTTAGTTCCTCTCCACCAATTACCAAGAAGTCTGTTTGACCTAGTTTTCAAATTATATAACTAAGTCATTTCACTTTATATTTATTAGTACCCTCTCTTTCAAAACAAGAAAAATCAATGTGTGAGATGCCTTTAAGAGAGTAAAACCACAGAGATAGGTCCATGATTGAACTTTTGTCGGGAGGGACTACTGGAAACAATGGTCATCATCATGGTTTGTTACCATGTCAGAGGACACTGGCATGGCTGCACGACCTGCGGGACCCAGTATTTTCTGTTCGCCTCTCAGCATGGATGTTAAGACTAAGGGTAGGGTTCCACTCAGGGAGGGAATGGACAAGAAGCCTGCGTTGTCACCACTCTTTATGTTCATTCTGAGAGAAAACATCTGAGCTTAACTTCAGCTTTAAGAGAAAAAAAAATGATCATAAATGTTACTGCTCAGCCTACCATTATCAAATAGGAGCAATTTCTCAAAGTTTGCCTAGACACTTGGACACACCCATGCACACACACGCGCGCACACACACGCACGCACACACATGCACACACACACACACACACACACACACATGTATTCACAACAAACACATACACCCTTCACAAGTCAGATCCAACAGCCTGGCTCCTCTGTCTTCTAGCACAAGGCCACCTGTGGAGATGGCTGCAATGCTTCCAAACCTCCTGCTGGGGGCGCTGCAATTAAAGTTGCATGCAGTTCCCTGCCTCTCCAGCCCTTCTGGAGTGGACAGCCAAAAAGCTCTTTACCAAAAATCGGGCCTGGTGGCAAGGGCAGAACAGGCTGACCAGAGAACTTGGAGTCAACAGTTTAGCACCTCCTCACCCACGCTGGTCTCTGTGGGCCCCCAAGAGTTCTGCCTTTACCCCCATCCCCCACACCTTCCCATGCCAACCATCAGCGTGGGGCTGCCCTATCTTTTGTTCTGGCAGAGATAAGATGTATAAGTGATGAGTGGTTGACAAAGTGTACTCCGGCGCCGCAGGCAGCTCATCAATCATTTTCCACATGTCGACAGATAATTGATGCAAACCCTGCGGGCGAAGCTCCATCAGGTGAGAGGAGGGAAGAATTAAATCTGCTGTCAGGAGCCAAGGCAGCTGATCTGTAGTTAACGTTCTTTTTAATTTAGTACTTGTTTGTTTTCAGCAGGGTTTGCTGGTGAGTTCCACCTTACTCACACTCCACATTGGGGAAAGGGTCCTGGGGTTTGCCGCCCCCACCCCATCCCCACTCATGGGTGGGTTTGCTGGGGTGGGGTTGGGAGGCCGACAAGACCACCCAGGACTGTCGAGGAGGCGCAGGAAACTTTCCTTTTGCCTAAGTGAAGATTAGCATCAAAGGCTGGGCTGTCAGGTAACTATCCATCAAGAGGGTCAGGTTGGCAGCCGCTACGCTACCTGCATACAAGGAGGAAACCACTTACTGCATTCCTCAGAAAAGAGCCCACGTATGCGATGCAAATCATCCAGCCGCACATTCCGCCATGCAATGAGTCTCAGTAAAACTCCTTTTATCATGGAGTCCAAGAGCTTTTGGGTTCCTTTGCTTCCTGGGCCACTACTAAACAATTGCACAGAGAGGCCAACCTTCCAAGGCACCAATGTAGGATAGGTGTGTGTGTGTGTGTGTGTGTGTGTGTGTGTGTGTGTGTGTGTGTGTGTGTGTGTGTCTGTGTGTGTGTTATCTGCATGCTCATAAAAGTGGCATGCCAGTGTGTGTGTGAACACGTGGAGGCTAGAAGTCAATGTGTGGTGATGCCATTGATTGTTCACCATCTTATTTTTTGAGCCAGGGTCTCTAGGTGAATCTGGAGCTCAGTGAGTTAATGGGCTCAGCTCCAGATGTCTTCCTGTCTCCCTGCACCCCCTGCTCAGCAATGGGATTCCAGGACATGGGCCTGGGCTTGGGTTTATGTGGGTGCTGGAGATCTGAGCTCAGGGCCTTATGTCTGCAAGGCAGGCACGTTACTGACTGAGCTCTCTTCCCAAATCCCTCTCTGCACAGTCAAGATGAATAAGAAATGTCACTCTGCAAGTTGACTCTGACTTACTGTTCTATGCCAGCCCTGACTTCTTACATTCAGGTACACACACACACACACACACATACACAGCCACACACACACATACACAGTCACACACACACATACACAGACACACACACACACACACACACTCGTGCTCGTGCGCACGCACATGTGCCCCCATGTGCACACACACTCTTACATATCCAAGGCTACGGAAATCTTTGCTTTGGTGGTGACTCAGGCATTATAGCAAATAGAAAATGACCACATCTGCCACAATCACCAACTTTCAAAAGAATGATAATGCGATTCAGAAGACCCTTAACTCCAAAGTGACCCTGAATACCATCTTGCTGTGCCTTGGGGTCATTCGTAGGGATATGATATAATACACAATGTTCCACTTGATAGAAGGCCAGATAAACCAGCTCTTATGGGATTTCATTTTCTACAAGGAAATGAGCTGACATCTAAGAAGACGCAATCCTAATAGCCGGGCATCAGTCCCCGACGTTGTCAAGACGCCATCTCAGCTCAGACAGAAGCAGGCATCGTTCAAAGCAGGGGCTGTTCTGCTCCGCTTTCCTGCTGCCTGTGCTCCAAAGCCACTGCATCTGTTTGTGTGAGTCCAGCAATGTGAGTCACAGGATGTGGCATTCAACGCCCTTGTCTCGTCCAAGTGTCTTACTCCTTCTTCGGCTTGCAATAGAACCTGAAACTTTCCCAACCCCCTTCACAAGTAGGGCGCCCATGAATGGAGAGATGCTGAGGAGGTAACACTCAGCATGATTTGTGTCTGGGGCTGAGGAAATGGTTTGGTCAGTTCAGAGCACTTGCTATGCAGGCTTTAGGACTCTGAGTTTGGTTCCCAGCAGTCCCTGTCTGTGTAAGCAGCCAGATGTGGCCTGTATAGCTGCAACTCCTGTGTTGGTGGGAGAGCAGTCATGGAAACGGGTGGATCCCTGGGCCTTTTTAGCTGCCAGCCAAGCTGGAAAAATGGCAAACATGTTCAAGGAGAGACTGACCCAAGGGAATAAAGCAGAAACTCACAGAATACCCACCCTCAATTTCTGGCAGCCATACAAGTATCTCTGCACACCACTGTGGGCACACCACTATGGACACACATGCACACACACACACGTGTGTGTGTGATTTGCAATATTGGCCTGGATAGTGCTATATTAGAACCTTGATATTCATTTTATTATTTACTACAGAGATAATGTTTGAAACTTGGTCCTTGTGTGTGCGGGGTAACTTCTGAGCCTGTAAAACACAGCCTCAGCCCTGGACACTATTAAATGTTTAAGGAACATTAACTACCACCAGCCACAAACAGCCTTTCATGCAATCTTCAAAAAACTGTTTAGTGTGCCCTTTTCAAGTGCTGGAAGGGAAATACAGCTATCTATCATCTGATGCCGGGGAGCTGGCCGGTTCACAGGTATGTGTGTTATTGAATGTCAAGTGCCCTGTCAACAGACTGTTCAGAGCGAATGCGAGCGACTAATAAACACAGCTGTAAGATGGTCCGCCTGGCTACAAATTAGAGCAATACAACAGAATTAAGATGAAAGAGTCCTTTCTGTTTTTAAAAGCCTGTCAAAGTAGCCACAGTGGGAGAAAAATAATATGCAGGGTTGCAGGGAGTGTGGGGGACCGGGCCCTGACACAAAGACCGGAGAGTGGATAGATGAATAATGCCTAAGGTCCAATCTGGCAATAAGCATCAAAGCCCTTAACTTGTTCATCACGTGCTCATTAGACACAGGTATGAGATTAAACAGTTGATTGAAACATCTCTAACCCAGCACTGCAAGAGTGTGTGATGTGTACCAGAGATTCAGGGTAGGGACATCTCAAGGAGATTCAGGTGCCTGAGAGGAACACAGGGCAGGTTCAGGGAAGATACAGCTCTGTGTACAGTTGTGGGAAAGTGAGAAGGCTCTCAGCGGGCTGTGGGGATACCCTTGGAGAGGGGGTGAATGAGGACAGAAAGGGCACATGGGACAGCAGAGCTTGAGGGCAAGCATTTGGGACAGATAGAGACATCTAACATGGTGGAAGCATCTCTAACATGGTGGGAGCACCACAGTCACACTGGAGCCATAGAAAATGGGGGTCCCTGGGGCATGCTGCTGCTGGGCTAGCCTGCACAGGCCTATTTGGTGAACAAGGGAGTAATCCAGGCTGCTGTTCAGCATAAAATACACAGGGGCGAAACTGACTCTAGAATATTACATTATCTGTATTGTGTCAGATCAGGTAGGCTGAGTGGAACCAGGGGGCAGGAAGCTGGGTGGTTACAACAACAGTTTGTGGGCTGTCCATCAAGAAACACTGTGGTCCCTACGAGCCCACCAGGGAGATTCAAGGCTGGGTTTCTTTCACACAACAGCAGCTTCTGACCTAAGGATTGTTTTTCGTAAGAGACTGCTTATCAAAACACAGGCTAATAAACAACCAGACTCTGTTTACAAGTTATCAGAACCTGCTATCAATTGCTAATTAAAATTTCAAGATACAAGGGGCTCTGAGACAGCATTTAAACACGCAGAGTGAGGACAGTAACAGAGACGTCTACCAGCAGCCGGCCCAAATAGGGTTACTAATAACCTCATAGACAGGAGGGTGGAGGAACTCATGAATATTTATGAGTAAAGACACATTTTATAAAAAGATCATTTTCATGAAAGGATGGGTGTCAGCAGAGATGTCTCATGGTGCATCTGACAGCCCCAGACCCAGTTGGTTCTCTACCTACTGATATATAGTAGGTCTCGAGGTAACTTTTTTAAGAAGGCCCTGGTGCCTGGTGTTCAGAGATGATAATGGTGAAGAGGAAGAGGAGGAGGAGGAAGATCATGGTATTGGCAGCTAACACCAAGTGCATCCTACTTGTACTAAAGTAGGGGCATGAATTAATTTATAAACTGATACAGCCAATACCATTATGAACCTATTTTACAGATGAATGAACTGACCTCAGAAAGGGTAAATCATTTATGCAGGATAGTAATCTCAGTAAGAGTAGGAGAGCCAAGAAACAAGCCCTTATCATCTAGTTTAGGAGATGTTAGTAGTAACTGCTACTACAGACCAAGTCTAAACATTTTCTTTTAATACTAGGAACTATGGGGAATTTTTATGTGAGCCTGGTTATAAAGGTATATAAAACAAGCATAGAAATAAAATATTTGCTGGTAGTAAAAGATAAAAAATATTTTAAATAAATTTAAGTTAATCATTTGGAATGCATATCATTTTTCATTTGTTGAAGACTAAATGAGGTTGGTGTGGCTTACTTTACATGAAGAAGCAATACTGGTTGAGCATTTAATTCTGCATGATGTAGGACATTACCACCACTTTTCGGACTGGATCTACATTCACATTTTGTCATAGTCAAAGCTAAAAATGCTGCTTCATATACAAATACAGCATAAAATGGCAAAAGTATGTGTAGGGCCCTTTCAGAAGTTTACATGCCAAAATTCATTTAATTATTTTTGAAGAAATTCAGGTGAGAATGTAAATAACAATGTTTAAAATCAAGCATTCTACAGTAAGCAAATCAAAGATAAACAAAATCAGATATTCAAATGATGAGGAATGAGTAAAAAAAATGTTAAAATATTTTATAAGCAATTTGTATGTTTTGATGAAAGCAAAAAGCATGGAATGCAGAGTGAAAACACTAGCATTCGTAACCTACAACAGTCTTGATTCTAAGTTCTTTCTAACAGCGTTTGAGGGCACTGCACCCAATGATAGCATGAACAGCGCAAAGTCAACAGGCATTCAGCGCTCAGGCTGCAGTGACGTTGCCCAACACAACACAGGCAAGCAAGCACTGCCGGAAACACATTGGATTCATTACAGGTTTGATTTGATTTTGAATTATTCTGTTGCCATTGCACATTCAGAGAATCTGTGATGAGCCAGAGTGTCTACTGGTGGGGGAAATGTGGCAACTGTGGTGAGGTCATGAGCAGTGTAGTCCTTTAACACACAAAACTGCTGGGCTGTGACAATTCCTTCTAGCTAGGGACAGAAAGGCAAAGCGAAGGATCACACGCCCCCGTCAGCCCTGCTGTGACATCTCTCCACCCTGGGGTCTGTCTGAGGAGACTCACTTCTTGGGACTTGTTTGCAATGGGTGACATAGATCGGTTCTTCTTGCTGAAGCTGGTGCCTTGGGCAGCAGCCTGAGTGGAGGGAGAGTGAATTCTGGTGATGAGATTTCTAAGGCAGCTGTCCTGGCATCCTAAAGGGAGGACCTTCAGCGAGCAAGTTTCAAAGCTATGAAAGTAGCCCAAAGATGAGTATCACCATGCCAGACCCCACCAGGGCTGGTTTGTGAACTGGGTAGCACTGGCCCATGGATGCTGGTTGGTGTAATGGATTAGCCATGATGTGCTTCCAAAGGGCTGATGTGTTAGAAGGTTGGCCCCCAGTGCAATGGTGCTCAAGTGGTAGAAACTCTAAGAGCTGGAGCCTACATGTTTCCAAAAGTAGTCCATATATTTAGTGCAAATGCCATAAAAATTCCAATCATAATCTTTATAGAGTACAAAAAAACAAAAACAAAAAACCCAAAACTTCTCATAAAAGCACACTGCCTGGCTCCCAGGAACAGAGCAACCCTCCGGATGTGTAAACTGGAGGCAGTAAATGAAGACACACACACCATTCTATTTTAAATGGTGTGTTTGAATGATGGGCTATTTTCATGTATGCAGCAGAGGGCTTGCTTACCTCCAACAATTTGATCTCCTCCTGGGTCGTACAGTGTATTCCTCTCAGGTGTCAGAATATAGTATATGTTTTCAGGAACCCAGACAAGAAGCTCTATCGTGAAAGAATCTGCACTGTGTAGGCCAGTCCTGCTCAGCGTCTACCAGCCATCAGCAAGTACATGGGGATTTGGCAAAGGACGGGTCACAACAACAGCACAGAGCCCTTTGTCCTGTATAGGCAGGGACAGTCCCCAGGGCCATCTACAGTCTTTGAACATCAGCGCATATTTGAAGGATAGATGTCACTGCACATTTTCTTCTGTTCTGGTGAGTGCAAACCTCAGCCATTTGCACCACTAGAGCAGAGCCAGGTCGTGCCTGGCCTCTCTCGTGGTGTGACCCCTGGCTTTAGAGTTCCACAATCGGGAGGCTTTCTGTTGACAGGATAACTGTACAGGCTGGTGTCAGGGATCAGGTCCCCTAGCTGTGTCACAGCCACATCCAACTTCCTGCTGATGACAGAACTTCACTTCCTGCTCCTCATTGTCCCTATCCACACCAGCGGTACGGTGCTTCCCACGTGTGCTGCCCAGCGGCCAGCCAAGCACAAGGCAATAGGAACACAGTCAGACAGACAACCAGCTGACCCAGAGATCCTGGGGAAAAACATTTCCTTCCAGAGGCCCCTCTGAGCAATGTCTGCTTGGCTTGCAGTCCAGCACGATAGGTTTGTGGTGAAAGAAGAAAGAAATTCTGACAAGTGGCTGAAGATTTAATTTCTTGGCCAGTTCTTTTTTTTTTTTTTTCCCTCAATACAAATACCAGACTTGGATTTTATGGTCAAAAATAGAAAGCTTTTTATATATTATGACATGTGTTCATGTGTGTGTAGGGGTGTGTGTGTATGTGTAGATGTGTGTAGTTGTGTGTAGGTGCATGTATATATATGTGTGTGTATATACGTGTATGTGTAGATGTGTATGTATGTAGGTAGGTAGGTATATATGTTTATATGTAGGCATATATGTGTGTGGGTGTATCTGTGTGTAGGTGTATATGTGTAGGTGTGTATGTGTGTGGGTATATGTGTGGGTAAGTATATGTAAGTGTAGGTATATATGTGTGTAGGTGTGTGTGTGTATGTAGGTGTATGTGTGTATAGGTATATGTAAGTGTAGCTGTATGTGTGTGTAGGTGTTTATGTGTAAGTGTGTATGTAGGTGTATGTGTGTGTATATGTGTAGGTGTGTATGTAGGTGTATGAGTGTGTATATGTGTAAGTGTGTATGTAGGTGTATGAGTGTGTATATGTGTAAGTGTGTATGTAGGTATATGTGTGTGCATATGTGTAAGTGTGTATGTAGGTGTATGAGTGTGTATATGTGTAAGTGTGTATGTAGGTGTATGAGTGTGTATATGTGTAAGTGTGTATGTAAGTATATGTGTGTAGATGTGTATTGTATAGGTGTGTATGTGTGTGTAGGTGTATGTATGTAGATGTATGTGTGTGTAGGTATGTATATGGGTGTATATGTATGTGTAGGTATGTGTGTAGGTGTATATGTGGGTATGGGTATATGTATGTGTAGGTATGTATGTGTGTGTGGGTACATGTGTGTGTAGGTGTGTGTGTAGGGTGTATATATATGTGTAGGTATGCACATATGTGGGGGGATATGTGAATGTAGGTGTGTGTGTGCTTAGAAAGGCCAGAGTCAGTTTCCGGTATCTTCCTCTACTTCCCACCGTTTTAGACAGAACCTCTCCCTGAACCTGGATCTCATGGCCTCATCTACACGGGCAGAGCAGCCAGCCTGAGGGAGCCTCTCTCCGCCTCTCCCTTCCCAGTTCTGGGATTACAGGCGAGACCTGCTGTGCTCAGTTTTTGACATGGGCACCAGGGATGCAAACTCAAGTCGGCACACTTTCACGGAAAGCTCTCCACCCACAGAGCCAGCTCTCCAGCGTCCCTGCTTGTCTGCCTGCCTGCACTTGGTTAAAATGCTACACTCTCACGTCAACACTTCATGTAAGCCATGGGAAACAAGTGGATTTGCTGATGTTCCGGGGCCTTGGCCTCATTTACACTTGGGCCTTTGTGTAGACTATGCCCTACGAACCACCCACGTTACACAGCTTCTCGAGTGTCAGGTTTTGTTCTCTCTAAGGAAGAAACAGAACTTAAAATCTCTTGCAAGGCATTTTGGGTCCAGGCTTCCAGAATTGTGATTGCTTTTGTTCTAACCATCTACAGCTGCCTTGTCGCCTTGTCCACACTATATATATATATATATTTTTTTTTCACCAAACCTCAATGAGTTGTCTCAAAACACTTAATGTATGGATGGATGCACGATCTATATAGTCTCACATTTTTATTGGCTTTATAACATCAAATTAAACTGTATTATTACAATATAAGCAGAACCAACACAACCAGGGATAGGGGCCAATTTAACTCTTGGCACACAAAGTTTCCCCTGTAAGAGCAGCAGACTGCACCTATGCATGCACAGGGACCCATGCATCGGGCTGCATGTTTCAGAGACGAATGACAATGTGAGTGAACGCCTCAACCTGGAGCGGTGCTGTTTGTGTCCACGTTTCCACGTGGGTCCACATGCACAGCCGGTTAAGCATCACGAGCCTCTAAGACCCCAGATCTGAAATACTCCAAAATCCAAAACACCTTATGTGGCCGCAGGAACCACACTTGTACGGAGAAGTTTTTCTACACACAGCTATTAGAAATGTTTAAGATTATAGCTGAGGGGAGGGGGTTACTCAGTTGCTAGACTGCTTGCCTAGCATGCATTAAGGCATAGGTTCAAGCCCTAGAGCCACCATAGAAACCGGAAGTTCTGGTGCATGCATGCAACCCTAGAAATTAGGGAGGCAAAGGAGAAAGGATCAAGTGTAGAAGAAGATCATTAACATCAACACCAGTCTGGGATACATGATCCTTGTCTTAGAAAAAGAGGGAAAATCTATACAAAACTCTCCTTAGTGCCTATGCATAGGCTGTATATAAGCCTTGAATGAACTCTGGATGCAGATCTTGGTCATACCCCCAGACCTCTTATCAAGGATATGTAAGTGTTCCCAAATACGCAATTCTCCTGGTCCAAAGCACATTGGACAAAGGATCAGCAAACTCCACACATATTTTTCAAGATGGTACTGAGTTTTACATAGTGAAGTAATAGTTTTTTAATGTTATCTGGCA
Source organism: Acomys minous (assembly GCF_964271855.1). NCBI lineage: Eukaryota > Metazoa > Chordata > Mammalia > Rodentia > Muridae > Acomys > Acomys minous. The sequence goes on from NC_140490.1 coordinate 4,840,529, forward strand.
ACACCAATGAGAAGAAATGCCTTGTGGCTCTGTGCAACAACCAACAGGGTTTGGACAGGAGTCAAATATCCCAGAGTCTGTGTCAACAAGCATCCATGCTCACGGCACTTGCGTTGTGAGCCTCTACTTGGCATCTTCCTGAAAAGCTGGAGCCTGGTCCCTAGACTTGACTTCGGGGGCATATTCAGCAGGTATCTGGTCTAAGGGGGATTCTAGCACAATCCACTGAGGGTGGTTATTTTGGTGGGCAGTTGTATTGGGAAGAGGCAGGCTGTCACCACTGCAGCTCTCTGGTGCTTTGTAACACAACTGCCTCATCCTGTGCACTGCTAAATGGCCCGGAAGGGACTCTCACTGGAGCAGTTCTTTAGCAGAGTGGCAGAAGCATAAAGGGTCCTCGGAATGGGATTAACAGGAAAGGACAAAATCCATGACATGATGAAATGGCTACTGTATGGGTCATGAACGGAGAGCCACAAGACGTAGGGTGTCTGGGATACGGTGAGGATAGTGTCATCAGAAGCGACAAGACTGGCAGGCTGAGGGAAGGATAAAGGACCTCCATCACAAGTGGACTCTGCGCTTCTCCATATTTCCCCGCAACGGCCCACTTGTTACCTAACAGGGGCCTGCCAGTGTTTCTATAATTCTAGCAGTCATAGTTTATAGCTCTGAGCAAAGATATATTTCCATGGAAACAAACTCGAGCTAAAGAGATGGCTCAGTAGGTAAAAGTGCTTGTCACAAAAGCATAAGGACATCACTTCGGTCCTCAGGATTCATGAGAAAAGGAATGGTCATAGTGAGGAGAGAAAGTCAGGGGGCCCCTGGGGTTTTCTGGCCAGACAGCCTGTCCAAAGAAGTAATAACCCCAGGCTGGTGAGAGACCCTGTCTCAAACACTACCATCACCACCACCACCACCAACAACAACAACAACAATAACACACACACACATACACACACACACAAATGCACACGTGCACATGTGTGCCCATGTGTTTGTATATATGTGTGTGAAAAATAGGGTATTTATGCTCTCAGAATGTCTGTAGATTATCCATAATTGTAAGGGAAAATCCACCATGAGAATGGTGTTCCACCTAAGAAGAGAGAAAGGAGGGGGGAGAGGATCCCACTGGTTCACAGACACTGGGAAAGCCAGGCTTATCATGAACATCCTCGGTGGCTGTAGGGACAAATAAGCCATAGGCTCTCAAGCTCACAGCCATCGGTGCATGCGGGTGTCTCTTCTCTGGCAACTTTTCTGACAAGTCTCAGAAGGACAAAGCTCTTTGTGGCCTGTCCTCAAACTCCACCACTCTCTGAGAACACATAAGAAGGGAGGTGGGGTCTTTTGGCAGAGCCTTGATTGTTCCTCCCTTAATTCCTCCAGAAAAGACCTAGAACATCTAGTGATGGTTTCGCGTTGGCTCACTCAACAATGACAAAGAAAGAACCAACCCACTGTGATAGGTGAAGACCATTCTAGGCTTAGTTCATGGTTGTACACAAATGAACACTGTCATGGAAGTTAGGAAGTTGTCATGGCCTTCGAGGCTGCTCCATCTTGGGTTGGCTTGCTTGAAGCTCTGCCTCCCTAGCTATATGTGGTCACTGTGTACAAATAGTGACAACAGTGGCCAGCCCTACAACTCTAGCCACCACATAAGAAACACACACCTGTTGGAACCCTACCCCTACCTTGACTTTGCTTTGCTTTGGCCTTGACAGGTGTTAGTAATGTTACTCTGGGCTCTCAAAGTAGCCATCAATAGTGTCAGATTTTTTCCATTAATTAATTTATTTAATCACTTTACAGCCTGATCACAGCCCCTCCCACATCTCCCCTCCCAGTCTTACCCTAACACCGCCTCCCCCAACTCCCCTTTCCCCTAGTCCTCATCGAAATGGACCCCCACACATACGCGGGTACCAACCCACTCTTGTACATCAAACTGCAGTAGGACCAAGTACAAGAGCTAAACAGAAAATTCTCAACAGAGGCATCTCTAATGGCCAAGAAACACTTAAAAAAAATGTTCTGGCCTTTGTGGAGACAGGATGGTCACAGTTCTGCAGCTACTTAATGTGCCATAGTGCATTGGTACCCCTGAGGGCCCTCCCCACTCTCTGAGGAGGAGAGGGGTGTGCAAGGGAATGGAAGGAGAAGGAGTGCTGCAGTAAGGATGGAAAGTGAATAAATAAATGTTAAAAAATCCCAAACTGTTCAACATCTTTAGTCATCAGGGAAATCCAAATCAAAATGACTCTCAGATTCCATCTTACACCCTTCAGAATGGTTAAGATAAAAAACTCAAGTGACAGCACAGGCTGACAAGGATGTGTAGCAAAGGGCACACTCCCCCATTGCTGGTGGGAGTACAAACCTGTACAGCCACTTTGGAAATCAATGTGGTGGTTTCTCAGAAAATTGGGAATATCTTGATGTAGATCTATTCCCAATAGCTATGTCATTCCTTGGCATAATCCCTAAAGATGCTCCACCATACAACAAGGACATGTGCTCAACTACGTTTATAGCAAATTGTGCTTTATTTGTAATAGCCAGAAACTGGAAACAACCTAGATGTCCCTCAACCAAAGAATGGATAAAGAAAATGTGGTTCATTTACACAATGGAACACTACTCAGCTTTTAAAAACAAAGACATCATGCAATTTTCAGGGAAATAGATGGAACTAGAAAATAGTGGCTTTTTTGTTTTGTTTTGTTTTGTTGTTTTGTTTTGTTTTGTTTTGTTTAATAAAGAATCCTTCATCAGCTGGGCGCGGTTGCACACACTTTTAATCCCAGCACTCGGAGGCAGAGGCAGGTAAATCTCTGATATCAAGGCCAGCCTGGTCTACAAAGTGAGGCCCAGGACAGCTGAGGCTACACAGAGAAACCATTTCTCAAAACAAAAACAAAAACAAAAAACAAAGAAGAAGAAGAATCTTTCATCATTTCAGGTGGGACACAAATAGGAAACAAAATACCCCAAATCTACCTGACACCTCTCACTGAGGCAGCGGCTCATTCTTTAACCTGGTAATCTGTCCCTTCTTCTACCAGCACTTAGCCAGGTGGCCATTAACCTCATGACAGCCTGCCCTGAGAAGACAGAGAGGAACTTCTGAGGAATGGAAAACTTCCAGAAAATTATCTCATTTTCATGCACAGCCCAGCCAAACATGAGAGACTTGCACCTTTCTCAGCTTCCCAGTAGTCCTACACTCTAGAAAAAAAGTGTTCACACACACACACATACATACACATACACACACACACACATTACTGCTGCTATTTCTATCACAGGCTACTGAAATGGATAAAATCAATTAAGTATTTGCAGAGGGAGCAAGAAGTGAAATAAACATCTTTTTTTTTTTTTTTTTTGCCTCTTTAAAGCCAAGAGAAACAAAGTAACATTTAAAAAAAGATGTCCAGATTCTGAATTCATTTTGAATTTGTTGCCTAAAGTCACTGACTGAAAAGATACCTTCTAAAAAGACCTGCTCACCTAGGAAAAACTATCCCCCAAAACCAGCCATTATGCCCTTTGTTTCTCTACTGATCAGGGCAGCAAACCTGTTTGTTTAACAGGATAGAGACTGGGTATCCCCCAGCTTTTGTTCCCCAGTTACCTACAGTGTGGTTATTCAAAGGATGGGTCAGTGGGCAGGGTCAGATGGCTAGTGGGCAGGAGTGGGGGTCCGTGTCTCCGATGGTAAAAGACTCCAAAAGTCAGTCTTCCTCAGACCCCTAAGGAGGAATCCACAGTGGAGGAGAGCTTAAACCCCTCAGCCTCAACAGCACTGAGGATATGAGCTCAACCTTGACTTCTCCCGAACTAAACAAGTTGGGTACAGGCCGCCCATAAGGGCCCAAGTCCCCAGGACTTCCCTGGCACAATTACTACTGGTTTTGCCAGCAAGCCCAGGAGGCAGTCTTTTCATTGCAAGCAAATAGCCCGCCAGAGGAGGCCCTTTTATTATTATTATTATTATAACTTACAAAATAATAGCATTAGCTCTCTCCCTGACATATTGCCCTGCTGTTTGTTCAATGGCAATGGTATTTAAATAGCAACAAGTACAGAGCAGACAGAGGCAGCTGAGGAGAGGCGTGGGTTTCATGTGTCCTGGAAGCACCTGTTCCAGCCATTCTATGCTTGGCAAAAGAGTCTGAAAAGCACCACCATGCGGATGTTGACGCAAGGCTGGGAGGCCCCATCATCCTGCGACCCCATCACGTGCCCCAAGGAATAAATACTGAGGAAGAGAGCAGGTTCCTACCCAAGCCATCTGGGCCACTGCGCTGTCAATGCTGTCAACTTGGGCCCGATCGGAGCACAGGGGGACTTGCTACTTAAATCAAGAGACAGTAGTAGCTGTGGCAGGATGTGACTGGATGGGAGACGTAGCATGGGAAGAGAAGCAGGTGAAGGGTAACAGCAGCAGACAACACAGAAGAAAGCAAGAATTATGAGAAGGGGGAAGTGATGATGGCTGGGGATATGGCTCAATGTCAGAGCATGTGCAAGCTCTGGGGTCAATGCCCGGCGAAGGAAAGTGGGATGGGAGAGGAAAGGAAGGGGAGGGGAGGGGAGGGAAGAGGAGGGGAGGGGAAGGGAGGGAGGGGAGGGGAAGGGAGGGGAAGGGAGGGGAGAAGAAGGGGAGGAAAGGGAAGGGGAGAGGAAGGAGAGAGGAAGGGGAGGATGAGGGAGGGAAGAGGAGGGGAGGGGAGGGGGGAGGAAGGGAAGGGGAAGGGAGGGGAAGGGAGGGGAAGGGAGGGGAGAAGAAGGGGAGGAAAGGGGAGGGGAGGAGAGGGGAGAGGAAGGGGACAGTGAGGGAGGGAAGGGGAGCGGAGGGGAAGGGAGGGAAGGGACAAGTTAACTCATCCCTTTAGAGCTTTAGTAAGAGTTCTCTCATCTCCTCCACCCATTGGACCAACCAGTTCATAATTAACTGTGAATATTTACAGGATTACATCTGCTATGGCACAGAGCAAGAGGTGCATAGGAAGATGGCATGCTTTCAAGAACCTTACAATGCGTGCAGGCGATGGAAAGTCTGAACAACTAATTGGACCATAAAGACTGAGGGCACTGCCACTGCCCGAGACAGCATTCTGCACCTTAATGGGCAACAGCCACGAGCTCTGCAGAAGCTGCAGCCCAATCGTCTTCTAATGGAAAGGGCTTCTGTCAGGTTCTGCTCTCTGCCTGACTTTTGAAGTTTTACAGGCATAGAACGGGTCGGCAGAAACATTATGAACAGCAGCGGTATCGAGGGCAAGCCCACAGCCCACACTGCACAGCAGTCAGCCTCCTTCCTAAGTGCTTTACATGTAAGAACTCATTAGCTGGTCTCAGAAAGGGATCACTACTGTCCCCAAGGTCTTGAAGCAGATCCAATGCAAGACAATTACGTCAGCTCTGGGGTCTTAAGTCAGCTCACCCAACCGGAAGCCAGCATGGAGACTAGAGGGCTTCACTGAGAGGGACCAAACAGAATGAAAGCATGATGTGAAAACAGATTCGGAATTTCTTAAAACTCCAGTTTAATAACAGAGCAGAACATCCAAATTTGGGGATCCTGGATTATCTCCTATGATTCAGGAAGGGGAAAGATGGACCCAGTGTCCCTTCCCTGAAGGAGCTTGGTGTTGAAAAAACAAAATAAGATAAAAGGCTCACTTCTCTGAACCATGAAGAGAAACATGGCCTTAGGACACATTCACTGAGCGCATTCTAAGATGTTCCCCTTATCTCCCATATCTCAGAAGGTAGGAGCCTCATGAATGGTCTCACCCTCTCCTCACAGCAGTATTACCGCAGCCTAGAGGTGGTAGCTGGTGTACACTGGGTCTCAGGAAATATTTCTGAAGAGACTCAAGATCCTCAGAATCACAGTGGGATTGAGAGGAGAAAAGAGAAGAGGAAAAATTACTCCTATGGAGAAGCTTCCAAAATAATTTAAAAGACATTCATTCCCATGGTTATTGGATTCTCAGCATAGAATAAACAAAGTGACTCCATAGCAAGAGGTGCTGAACCCAATCACAGTAGAGATGGAGGCCCCATCTTTGGACAACCCGAGTACCATCCAGGGACAAGGGGACAAAGAGAACAATGGTCTCTCACAAGCAAAAGGACATTTGGTGTGGGAGAAGGAAGTGGAGAGAGAACCTCCCTGTTGTGTCATGACAAGCCATGCAGGAGGTGGGAAAGTGGCACTGTGCAACTAACTAGGACACAGTTCCAATAGAGAAGCCAAAGCAGGCCAGGGCCACCACCTGGCCAGCAACAAAGAGATTCCAGGCACTCGTGCACCATTGCTTCCTGGCCTCGGCTTTTCGGAAGCCCGCTTTCCTCCCCTCATTAAATACCTGATTCAGTTTCTAATAATGGCACCTCTGACCCACAGAAGTGACTAGAAATACTGAGCCAGACAACTGCCTTGTTAACTAAAGCAGCTAATCCATCTTAGCTGTGCCTGCTAGTTGGAGGCTTCTTCCCTCCAGCTCCTATTCCCGTTCGCACCCGTCCTCATCCTGTGGCTGTCTCCCCTACACTTCCCCTTCTCCTGCACACCTGGCCCATTGGCTTGACCTGGCCTACACTTGGGGTCTCCACCATATGCCTCCAGCTGAAGGCAAAGAACGATAACACAAACCCAGCAACTGTGGTTTTATTAACCAAATGAGCGGCATTATTAAACCTTTGCCCCTTCCGGTAAGACACTGGTGTCTAGTCAAATCCTTGGTATATGTGACCAAGAGGATAATACAAATCTACTGTAAGTGACAAAGAATAGCACGAATTAATTTGGTCTTTGTGTCACAGAAAAGCATTTCCCATGTTATCCTCCTTTTGAAATGTTTCCCATCATGTGAGGTAGCATTCATTATCTGTGGCTGCTCTACAGTTTGTATTGTTATAACCTACATCAAACCATTCATGCAAAAATGAAAAAAAAAAGCCTTCCATGCAGAAATACCACTAGTGCACACATAGAAAAGACTGATGTGGAGAGCCTAAGATGGTCCAGGGGAGACAAGAAGAGCTATAATATAACTGAGTTGAGCAGAGAGGGGATGCCGGAATGAGGCTGAGTAGAAAATAATGGGATTTCAGCATGTGGGAAGATGTTGAAAGGACACAACTGGGAGAGACCTGAACAAATGAGATCTTACCCATCTGATGCCCAAACTGATTTAAAAAAAAATCCTTATACTTGAGCAACATACATTTGACAGTGCACATTGGAATGAACCAATCATAACCCCTTTACTAATAGGTGGGGCATGATCAATATAGAAACAGAACTAAACTGAGGTAGATATGCATATGCCAAACCAATGATCAAGTACCATGACAACTGGGGATGCATCCTTGGGAAGAATCCCAGAAGCTCAGCAGTGAAGAAGGCTCCATGCTGCCACTTTGCTGTAGACCCTCCGGGGAAAGACTGCTCCCATCAGGAGACAACAGCCTCTGAGCGTGAGAGAGTCCAGCTCTGGTATACAGGAACTTGAACACACTTCACCAGGACCACAAAAAACATAGCTCCTCCCTGATGTTCTCACGGGCCACTCAGAGTGAGAAACGCAGGGTGCAGGACAGGTACAAATTTCAGTTTCCACCTTCCTTCCCATACCCTGAATATCTTTGGAGCTTGGCGTACTGGATAGACTGATAAATAATAGTCGTAATAATAGTATTAACAATAATAATAATACGTAAAAAGGCTTGTAGTTGCAAGGAAGATTTCTAGACGTTTTTCAGGATGCTCCCTCCTTTGTAACCTACTCCATATGCCTTCCTACCCGAAGACCCCAGCTTCGGCAGCAGAAGCAATCTATGCTGCCCTGCCATTTAAGCGCCAGGAGCCCTGGTGCTATTGAAGCTTGTCATCTTGCCTATTAGCTTGATGTCTTTATTCACAGACCATCTGTACCACCAAGAGATACAGAGGCAGCTAATGTCAATATGAACAAATGCCTTCTCTTTTACAAGAAATGTCAAACACAGGACAGGCTAAGAATGACCCTAGGAATGCCAACAGATGTTCACTACAAGCCTCTCAAAAATCAATCCTTTCTACAGGGACTAATTAAGATGAAATAAGGAGCAAAAAGTAAAGAAATTTGTGTCATATTATCAGGAACTTCATCCTCACTTTCCAAGCTCATTATGGGCAGATTGGCCTGTGCCCTTTGAAAAAATGCTAAAAGAAGGAATGGGGCAACCAGGGTACCATAGGGACCTTCAATTGCCTCAAGTCCCAAACTGAAAAAAAAGAAAGAAAGAAAATCATTGCTCTTTTTTAAAAAAGGAAAGTATACTTATACAGTCTGATTTTTTTTTTTCTGGGACGGATTATTTAAACAACCACACAGAGAGAGCAAGTCCATTTTCAGAAAGCCTCCAAAAAATATAAAATAACAGGATGGAAAAGATAAAACGTTTTTCAATCTGAAGAAAATTGGAGGGGTTGATGTTCACACGCAAGAGGCCGAGGAATGGTCACTTCCTGCAAGGTGAGAAGCGTAGCACCTGCTAGAGGTCTGCCTTTAGTTTCCATCCATGAAAGGGGGCAGAAGTGTGTAGACGTGTCTGCTCAGACAAACAGGGTCTGGGTTTTCTCTTAAGTCCTGTCATCCAGAGCATGTCTCATTCTTACACCGAGCTATCTACCACACACTCTTGTTGGGGTAGAACACTGGCATACCACATCCAGACAGAAAACGATGCAGTCTCTCAAACATCTTCCGGCACAGGCAGTGGCTAATCCTATGGGGCGCCACCTTCCCAGGGGTCTCCCTGGAGGTGAGGTATGATTCTATGTTCATTACTGCGCTCTTCTCATTCCTCAAAAAAAATTTTAGAAGAAGGTAGGCAGGCAGTGTGACGCAGCTTTTGTCCATGTGACTTTTGTGCACTGCTAGTCTGTTTCCATGTTCTTTCTTTTTTAAAAAAATATTTATTTATTATGTATACAGTGTTTTGCCTACATATACAACTGCACTTCAGAAGAGGGCACCAGATCTTATTGGAGATGGTTGTGAGCCACCATGTGGTTGCTGGGAATTGAACTCAGGACCATTGGAAGAGCAGTCAGTGCTCTTAACCTCTGAGCCATCTCTCCAGCCCCACCATGTTCTTTCTTAGGCGGCAATGTCCAAGCATTAACAGAAGGTCACAGGGAGAACTCAACAGTTCCTTCAGGTTTGTTAACAACAAAACCCAGAGATGTCTACACAGCACCCTGGGCCCAACCCAGACCCATCTGCCACAGAACAGTCCCTGTGGAGGGAGGGAGTCAACACCTTGGAAAAGGCAGGTGGATGATATGTTACTAAACGTGAAATTCTCGGTTCCTCAACCTCTATAGCCACATGAGAAAGGCACAGAGTCTTTATAACCCACTAAGGCCACCACATAGCTGGTTCTTATCACTGTGATCAAATACCCTGACAAGAGCAACTCAACAGAGACAGGGTGCTTTGGCTGCATCATGGTGAGGGAGTCATAGTGGAAGGAGCTCAAGCCAGTCATCACGCTGTGCCCACAGACAGGAAACAGAAAGTCGTCAACACTAGTGACCAACACACTTTGCTTTGTTTTATTCAGTCTAGGATCCTAATCCACAGAAAAGTGTCACCCACCAGGCTGTGCCTTTCCACTTCAGCTTCCCTCACGCTGCTAGGTGAACCTGGAGCCTGACAGTTGGCAGGCAACATTAACTGTCACGGGTTCCAATTAATTCAACAATGAAGTATATATCCACTCTACCACCCACAGCGACAGTCCTTCAGGTGACATTTGGCATCCTACAGCCAAGGTTCCCTGGAACTGTTCTATCAGTTCACAGAAGGCTCTGGCCCTGGCTGAGTCCCGAACTGTGGGATGGACTGGTTCTTATGCAGGCTTCATTTGTTATCACTTCCCACAAGAGTCAGGGTGGACCACCTTCTGCTTGGCCTAGTAAGGTTGGATAATTTTAAGGTATAAGCCAGAGCAAAAAAACCAAGTGCCAGAACTAAAACAAAGGAACATTTAATACATTCATAATTGATCCTTTAAAGCCTAGGCTGTGGGAGTACAAAAGCCACTGCCAGGGGACCTCGCCTTATTAATCACCTACGCTGTAACACTGCCTGATGACACTAATGACCCTGGGAAGGTTTCAGCATCCTTTGTAGTTTATCCCCACCTGGGCCGGATCTTTGTAGGATTCTAGCCACAGCAAAAAGAAGAACACCACCAACAAAAAAAAAAAAAACAAAACAAAACTCCTTAAGAACAACTAAAATCCAGCTGTAGAAGAGATGATGGCACAGTGGTTAAGGGCACTGGCTACTCTTTCCAGGGGTCTAGGTTTGACTCTTGGCAGCACATGAAAGCCCAGAATGGTCCTTGACTTTGGTCTCCATGGAACTGACGCCTTCTTCTGGCCTCCAAGGGCACCAGATATGCATGAGGAGCATAGAAAACCATAATACCTGGCATCAAAAGTTTAGCAGTCCACCACCTGGGGAATCGGGAAATATTAGCATGCTCTGATAATGTCTCTCTGCCCATCTTCCTTCTTCATCCTTTGTAGTCAAGATAATGAGTGTGGTCTGGAAATTACCTTTACGGGTACAGTCCAGGGAAGTGTGCCCATCCTCCATAAGGGCAAAATTGAGGAGCAAGGGGGACCTTTTCCTATCCATTAGATTCCCAATTTGTAAACGTTTGTCCCAGAGGACAGGTATATAAAAGGAACTTCATTTCCCACCCCGAGCTCTAACCCAGTTAGCATTGTAACCAGGTGCACGTTAGAACGGGAATTACCTGTGGACATGCTTAGCGGAAGGAACCAGAAACTCACCAGCTTCCTGGAAATAGCGGAAGGCAGAAGCGCTACATAATCAACCACAGGCCTGGTGTGGTTGCTCAGTTTGAGTAATATACACACAGGGCATCAAAGAGAGGAGGAGAAAAGCCGGGCCTGCCAAGTAAAACCAAATACAGTCAATTTCACCGGAATGCCACAATGGCTACCCTCCTGAGCTCTCTCAATCAAGATCACCATCTTCACTGGTGAAGACCACTTTCCCAGGGGGCGTTCAGGGAGGCTTTAAATGGAGATTAAACAGGCAAAAGTCCTTTAAAAAATACTTGGCTAAGGAGAGGAAAGAGCAAAGCCATAGCCTGGCCAGGTGACGAAGACTTAGTTTTAGCCGCGATGTTGAGGCAGGAGGCCAGAAGTTCAAGGCCAGTCTGGGCAACAGAATGTGACCTTGTCTCAAAAGAAGAGAGAACAAGAGAGAGATGAAAGTCGTGTTGGTCAGTCTGTAGCTAATGGACTGGCTGAAGACTTACTCTCAGGGGTCCTGGTGGTCTGCTATGCAAAAACTGGAAACAGGAAGCAAGTGATTTAAGTCTTGGACTAGACACTGGGTGCTCATCACCTAACCTACCGTGTGAGTTTTCCAATTTCTACACTTCGCCCTAAATATAAAAGCTTGTAACTCTGTAAAGCCAAGTGAGCCTTCCAGAGCACCTCTTGCTTTTTATTTCTCCTAGTGATTTATTCCTTTATTTTTGTGGTGCTGAGGACTGAACCCAGGGCCTCACGCAGGCTCAGCAAATGTTTGCCCCTGGAGGTGGCTCTCCAGCTCAGGATCACCTTTCTCAAGGGAGCCATTCAAGACCGTGTGGCTGCATTGGCCCCAGAGAGCAGCAGATTGAAATATCAACTCTGCCCAGTTGATGCACACACTTAATCCCCTGAGCGGGGGCAAGCGCTCCCAGGCACAGGTGTGGGTGCCCCACCATTAATCCTGCGGGGGCCCAGAGGAGTCCCGGGCCAGCCCAGCTCCAAAGGCAAACCATGTGCAAAGACTAGCATGTCACAGGCACTTTCCTCACGTCCAAACTGGCAGCCCTTGACGCACGGAGGGCCTGGGAACATCTGCAGTTTCGTGACTCTTCCCTGTTTCCGTTCCCACAATGCTCCCTGCGCCTGCTTGGATCACAGAAAGGTCGCAGGCTCCATCTGGCTACCCTGCCCCCTCCACTCTCTCCCTCACTGCTCTCATCCCCCCTAAGGAGTTTCTGCCCATTTTGTCACTTCCACCTGTTCTGACAGGTTCCCCTGCCTGACCTCAAGATAGCCCTTGGGGACATTAATCATATAACAGCCGGAGCCGTGAAAGAAACAAGGGTTTGGCTGGATACTGTTACCGTCCCTGTCACCTACTAATCGTGTCTCATGACTCGGAAGGGCTTAATCAGACGGCCTGCCCTCTCATTAATCATCCAAGGCTCTCTCAAAGTTCACAGAGAGATTAAAGTTTAGTCTCACTGGCTCCCCATGCCTCCCTCCCACCTCACCCTCCTCTAAAAGTTTCACCGGGGGGAGGTCTCAGGTTCCTCCTGCTTTGCCAACTGTCAGGGTGACCGCAAGGGTCTGCTGCCTACCAACTGCACGCAGCTTGAACAGAGGACCCTGGCCCCCTGCCCCTCCCACACACACTTCTCCTCACTTCTCTCCCTCTCTAACTGCCCCCCAATACAGGGACACAAAGCTCAACCCTGTATAAGATGGAAGTTTGGGGCCCATCAGATCTGGGGAGTCCAACAGAGCCCTCAACACTCCCTTGAATCACCTCAAAGGACTAAGGGAAAAGGATGTCCGTGTTTTGTCAGCAGCAAGGGATGTTAAGCAAAATATTTGTAACCGGTTTCTTCCAATGGGCATTTGTGGCCCAGCCTGCTGAGTAATGGCTCCCTCCCTGGCAGCAAAGCCCTCCCCACGCAGAGGGCATCGGCAGCTCCACATCACCCTCACCTGCTGCTACGGTGAAAGGAGAGCTTCCAGTGAGTCAAAAATAGCCTGCATCCTTTGCAAATTTGCTTTAGACCAAAATAAAAATGATGGAAAGGACACTCCAGAAGTATGCTGGTACATGAAAGCAGAATGCTTGGCCGATCTGCTCCTTTCCTGGTTTGTAACCCTGGGCTTTCAAAGGGTTGGAGAAGGAGGTCCCAGGCAAAGCCCGCAGCAGCCACCTGCCACCCTCCGCTCCTCCACTGCTGCCTTTGCGCTCACTCCCGGGTGCTGTTGACTTACGAAGTGCTGTACAATTATGGGCAACAAGGATAATATTTGCCCTCAGAGCCAGGAAAGAGCAAATATTTTATCAACATATAAATCATCTCCCGTCTGGCAGAAGAGGAGGAGCACCCGGCTCAGTGGTACATGCCTAAGCTGACAAGGAGCCGCCTAGGGAATCTACCTGCATCAACTTGACCTAACAGAACTCGGGGACTATGCACACTGCAACCAGCTCTCCCTGAGGACCCAAAGTGCCTGTGTCCTTCCAGGCACTGTCCACTGTCTTACCCCGATGCCTTGTTCATTTCCAAACATGGGAACCGGACTAGGGTTTTGGGAAGGTGGGGGACTTCTTGGGATATTTTTGGGGGTGATAAGGGCTTGCCCTGTTGTTGTGTTTGTTTCCATTCACCAACCCTCCACCACTAGCCCAGAAATGACAGTAGGTGGAAACACTATCTTTCATTACACAAAGTATAAATAGTGTAATCTATCAGCGCCATCAATCACAATGATTGATTACACGCTGTCATAGAGAAGAGTGACATATTAGAAAAGTTTTGTTAACAATGCCTATTGCTAGTCAGCCTGCCACCGAGGCTGGTGATTAATGTGTTGTCAGCCTGTAATCCCACACCCTTGGCTAATGAGGCAGGAATTTATCATCTTTACAGAGTGGCAGATGTCAGAGAGAAAGGAATCCGAGCGCTGGAAACAATATACTTTTTCTTACTAGGCCTGACAAGTCTGACAGGCCGAGAAAAACCACAAAGCAGCTTTGTATAAGCACCAACCTAAAAGAGGAACTTCTCATTTGGCATCTGAGCTTTAAATACTGCTGTAAACCAGCCTCGGTGGCTTTCGGGTGGCGGGGGAGGGGGGGGCTGAGGTGGGAGGGGGTCACGATAAGAGGAGGGCACAAAGGGGAGCTCTGTGAACTTTGCGCCTCACCCCGACAGGCAGCCGGAGACCTGAGAAAGGTTACCATGGCGGGCAGACAGCTTTCTCTGAGAGAGAAGCTTGCCCTAACTTTTCACTTTTACCTGTGAACTTGTGGCTGGGGGGGGGGGGGGGAGGAAGGGGGGGCTAGTGGGGGGGGGGGAAAGCACAGGGCTGGGGAACTGAAGTTGAGGGCAGCCAGTGCCCCTGTCACCTCCTTGTGCTGGCTTTTACTTGGAGAGGAGGAGCTGTGTCTAGAACCGTCGCCCTTTGTGCTGGGGGCAGCAAGCAGGGAGAAAGACGAGTAGGGAATTGGCGGAGTTGGGGGGTTGGGGAGTGGGGGTCTTCCTGCCGAAGAGGAGCAACGCGGCAGACAGGGCAGAGCTGTCACAGTTCTTCACTTCAAGACAATTTCAGATTGGATTTCCCCTCCCTCCCCTCATTGTCTTTTTTCCTTGCCTCCGGTTCTCTTTTTAATAGGAGACGATGACTATTGGGTCTCCAAGCCCAAGGACATTCAAGCTGAGAGAGGCTCCTTTCAGAAAGGCTCCTCTGCTCCCCAGCCCCTCACGTCAAGCCCAGTCGCTGAGAAGACGCTGCGACGCACATTTTGAGTTGTTTAAGACAGTCCGAGATGCTTGGGTGTACTTCCACTTGGCCCGCATGTCCACTCTGACCCAAAGACTGTGTGTATTCTAGCCTCTTCCCAGACAACACCAGAGACACCGCGGACTAGAAAACTCAAACCCCATCAGCACCACCTGTCTGCTGATGCCTTCTGCTCCTGGTGGAGTTTACGGGAGGAAGTCAAAGGGGCGGGGCCTAAGGCCTCTGCTTTGGAAACTTCATACCAGCCTGGCCAAACCGTCATGTGTTGCTTATTCTCACATCAGTTTCCAAGGAAGGGGGCAGATCTTAAGTGGCAACATTCTGACAGATGTAATCCTTTTTCAAACACATACCTCCGCTAATGTACACAAATTTGAAGCAAGAAGAAAAGGGGTGTGTGTGGGGGAGACAGCAACCCTAGGAGAAACACTCTGCCTTCTGTCAACAGCACCCTAGCACCCTCAGGCTACAACACACAGCAAAGCATTGAGTAATTTAATCTCCAAAGGCGGCACTCTGGCATTAAAATTGCACCAGGGTCTCCAGAGCTGTGCCACACCCAGTACAGTGAGAGATGGGTTTAGAAGGCCAGGAAAAGGCAGGCCCAGAAGGTAATAAAGGGTCACATCCAGGCCGTGTGGCCCTTCCCCACCCCTAAGGTGATGAAGGCTGCCAACCTGAGAGAATTGCTTCTCCAGGAAAGGCCCGGGGTCAGAGGCTGGACAGTTGGAGGCTCTTTGTGCCTGCCCTCCCCGCCCAGGCTCTTTGTGGGATCCACGTGAGAGGCAAGCTGAACCCTGATGTTAATCAGGCTGCACTGAGTGAGAGGTGATGAGGGCCGGCGCCGGCTCCACTCTGCCTGTCCGGGCTGTCCTGGCCACAGATCTCCGTGGTGATAAGCAAGAGAGCTGTGCAGCCACCTTTAGGCCCGCATCCTACAGTTCCTGCTGCGCACACAGAGGGGACACATGGACCCTCCACACCCCCTACATCCCCAAGCTCCCCTCACCCACATCCCCTAGTCTCAGGGTTAGTGTGCCAGAAGCCAGGCCTCCCCCAGACTCTTTACTCACCTCCGCAGGAAGGCAGAGCCCCGCCTGGCCTTCCTTCCACCAGCTTCTGCTCCCCCTCTTGCCCGCACTCCTTCATACAGCTTTCATTAATTCCCTCAGCCGGCAATTTCCACCCATCCGACGACAGATTAGAAGTGGAATTCAAAAGGAAAGTCACTTGACCTCCCATAATGTGCTTCTCTTAATTACATTAAAGATTTTCAAATGTGGGCATACTGGCTTTGACAGGTGAGGTTTTAATCAACTTCAGGTGGCTGCGTTTAAGTGCTCCCTGGACTGGAGCCGCAACATTGGCTGCACCCAGGCTATCCAACGTGGTTCTAATTTAAATGACTAATTTTGACACGAGGAAAAGATGAGCCCCCCCCCCCATGGGGACCCTTGCCCACGTTGGTGGGGGAGATTTTCTAAATTAAAATTAATGCATCAAGCTGAAGTATGGGCACAGGTTCTTTTTTTCTTTCTTTTTTTTTTTTTTTTTAATAATGGGGGTGGCCCAAGTAAATAGCATTGATCTTTTGTATATGTCTGCATATAATTACAGTAAGGTTTTCTTGTGTGTTAAATTATACAAACTCTTCAAAAGTGGGTACCTAATGTCTTTTTCTAAAGCTATGTTATTATTTTGGTCAGAAGTTGTTTACGTGAAACAAATTTGATTCACTAAACTCTGACATGTTTGCACAACTGCATAGAATTTATGCTGTGAGCCCAACACTTGACTTTCACATGAACTTCCTTGGTTCTGACTTGGTGGGTTAAAGCATGCATGTTTCGGTGTGATAGCTTACTTGACAACTCAGGTTTTACAGCCAATTCATGGATTATATTTTTCTCTCCCCAAATATTTTAGTCATTCAGGAAATGAGTACTGATTATGTACTAGGGTCTAATCACTACATTGGGCAATGAGGATATAATAATATGGGTGGAAAAAAAGAGAAAGGTAGTTCCTGTCTTAAGTAACCTAAAAGGTTATTTAAGGAAACACATGAACAAAATCACACAGGAAGACACACTTTACATTGCAAAGGCAATGGGGCTAAGGAAAAAAAAAATGCATGCTGCTTGGATGATCCATAGCAGAGTTGAAACCTGACCTGGGAGGAGGCTGCCCTGGGGGGAGGCTAACCTGGGAGGAGGCTAATCTGGGGGGAGGCTGCCCTGGGGGGAGGCTAACCTGGGGGGAGGCTAACCTGGAAGGAGGCTAACCTGGAAGGAGGCTAACCTGGGAGGAGGCTAAACTGGGAGGAGGCTAACCTGGGGGGAGGCTAACCTGGGGGGAGGCTAACCTGGGGGGAGGCTAACCTGGAAGGAGGCTAACCTGGGGGGAGGCTAACCTGGGGGGAGGCTAACCTGGGAGGAGGCTAAGCTGGGGGGAGGCTAAGCTGGGGGGAGGCTAACCTGGGGGGAGGCTAACCTGGGGGGAGGCTAACCTGGGAGGAGGCTAAGCTGGGAGGAGGCTAACCTGGGGGGAGGCTAACCTGGGGGAGGCTAACCTGGGGGGAGGCTAACCTGGGGGGAGGCTAACCTGGGAGGAGGCTAACCTGGGAGGAGGCTAAGCTGGAGGGAGGCTAACCTGGGAGGAGGCTAACCTGGGAGGAGGCTGCCCTGGGGGGAGGCTAACCTCGGGGGAGGCTAACCTGGGGGGAGGCTAACCGGGGGGGAGGCTAACCTGGAAGGAGGCTAACCTGGGGGGAGGCTAACCTGGGAGGAGGCTAACCTGGGGGGAGGCTAACCTGGGGGGAGGCTAACCTGGGGGGAGGCTAACCTGGAAGGAGGCTAACCTGGGGGGAGGCTAACCTGGGGGGAGGCTAACCTGGAAGGAGGCTAACCTGGGGGGAGGCTAACCTGGAAGGAGGCTAAGCTGGGGGGAGGCTAACCTGGAAGGAGGCTAACCTGGGGGGAGGCTAACCTGGGGGGAGGCTAACCTGGAAGGAGGCTAACCTGGGGGGAGGCTAACCTGGAAGGAGGCTAACCTGGGGGGATGCTAACCTGGGAGGAGGCTAAGCTGGGAGGAGGCTAACCTGGGGGGAGGCTAACCTGGGAGGAGGCTAACCTGGGAGGAGGCTAACCTGGGAGGAGGCTAACCTGGGGGGAGGCTAACCTGGGGGGAGGCTAACCTGGAAGGAGGCTAACCTGGGGGGAGGCTAACCTGGGAGGAGGCTAACCTGGGAGGAGGCTAACCTGGGGGGAGGCTAACCTGGAAGGAGGCTAACCTGGAAGGAGGCTAACCTGGGGGGAGGCTAACCTGGGAGGAGGCTAACCTGGGGGGAGGCTAACCTGGCGGGAGGGTAACCTGGGGGGAGGCTAACCTGGAAGGAGGCTAACCTGGGGGGAGGCTAACCTGGGGGGAGGCTAACCTGGGAGGAGGCTGCCCTGGGGGGAGGCTGCCCTGGGGGGAGGCTAACCTTGGGGGAGAGTAACCTGGGGGGAGGCTAACCTTGGGGGAGAGTAACCTGGGGGGAAGGTAACCTGGAGCAGAGCAAGGACAGGCAAGCCAGGTTCTACAGGAAGGTATGTCAGGGGATTTAGGCAGAGAGAAAATCGTGAGCAAAGGCCACTGGTGTGGTGAAGAGTTACATCCAGGGCTCCAAAGGTGAGCGGGTGTGTGCCAGGGATAAAAGTGGATGGCTTGTAGCTTGGCAGTAGGGCTGGGCCAGGTGCCAGAGGGTGGCGCAGGATATATTAGGGAGCATTGATCTAAAAAGCAAGACTAAGCCTATGTGAGATGTGAAGCAAGAGGGTGCCGTGGCTCTTTCGAATTTGGCAAGGAACTATTGAAAGAGGAAGACGAGGCCACGAGGCGGTGGGTCAAGATGACGGGACTGGGCCACTTGAGAGGTTTCAGAGTGATCCCAAACTAACGTCACCCCATGAATTGGTTTGAAAACGGGGTGATGGTGAAGATTAGATTGAGTGGCTTGAGGAAAAGGTAAGCAAAGAAGTGGGGCCGGGCTGGCCAGCTGAGACTTCCACCTCACAGAGCAATGGGTGGCAGAGCCTGGCCCTGAGAGTCCAGGACTCATGAAGGCAGACTTGGTGTGTGCAAGAACTACATGAGAGGCGTGGGGACCTGTGCGACTTGTCAGGAAGTAGAGACTAGTCCCCCTCCCCCCAGAGCTCAGAGGCCCCCTCTTTGAGTTTACATGGCTATGAGTGAAACTCTGGATGTTAAGGAGGCCTGGAACATGGGCAGCACAGACTGAGGGAATTGAGGGCTTGACTTACCCTGCAGAGGCTTAGGCATCCACTGGCTGTGGGAGCTGACGTGGGCATGTTTCAAGAGGGTAGCTGGGAAACCATTCGTGTCTCAAGAGCCAAAGAGAGAGTACCTCAAACTGAGGGTGAGGCTAGGCCTGAAGTCTCAGCTACTGGGGAAGCTGAGGAAAGGAAGTCTTAAGGCCAAGACTTTCATGGGCTGTAGAGTGAGTTCAAAGCCACCATAGGAAACTTAGTGAGACTCTGTCTTTAAAAATAAATAAGAGATGGCTCAGTGGTTAAGAGCACTGACTGCTCTTCCAAAGGACCTGGGTTCAATTCCCAGCATCCACATGGCAGCTCACAACTACCTGTAGCTCCAAGATCTGATAGTCTTCCAGAGACATATATGCAGGCAAAACACCAATGCACATATAATAAAAATAAGGGAATTATATAAAACAAACAACAGCAACAATCCAAAGAGGCCTGGGCTGCAGATAATTAGTTCAGTGTTTTCCTAGAAAGCATGAGGCATGATAGTCAGTCCCCAGTGGTGCTATGCCTACCTCACAGAAAGAAGGAAAGGTGAGCAATAGTTTCCAATGACGCTAAATAGCTAAGAGAGGCACTGAAAGGCCCATCAGATATAGCAATAGGGAGGTCCCAGGGAATTATGTGGGCCTCAGAAAAAATAGGCCCAAATCCCCAGGAAGGCAGACTGCAGCACACTGTTAATTAAACTGAAGGTAAAGAAAGGGGCACCATGAGAATAGACAGCGCTTTTGAAAAGTCAGACACTGAAGAGAACAGAAGAGGCTAGAAAAGACTTGGCTTAACGACAAGCCCAGGGTTTCCCTGAGTCTGATGGATGGAGGACATCACCTTAGACAGGACAAAGGCTTGTGCTGTACAAAAAGAAGATTTCTCCTGGGGATGGACTGAAAGTTTATTTTATCAGCAAACCAAAAGGGGCCCTGCTCTACAGAGTGAGTTCAGGACAACCAGGGCTGTAAAGAGAAACCCTGTCTCAAAAATCCAAACAGGGGGCATGCCTTTGGAGATGCTTCTAAGGGCATCAAATACTCCTTTGAGTTGAGTATAAGAAGCAGAGAAGCGGACAAGGCATAGCCATCCCACTAAGGATCTAGGAGATGGCTCCGAGGATTCCCCCAACACTGCATTGCTTCTGGAAGACTACTGCCACAGCCACGTGAATGATAGCTGCAGGGACACAGCCACATGAATGGTAACTGCAGGGACACAGCCACGTGAGTGGTAGCTGCAGGGACACAGCCACGTGAATGGTAGCTGCAGGGACACAGCCACGTGAGTGGTAGCTGCAGGGACACAGCCACATGAATGGTAACTGCAGGGACACAGCCACATGAATGATAGCTGCAGGGTATGCAGCCACGTGAGTGGTAGCTGCAGGGACACAGCCACATGAATGGTAACTGCAAGGACACAGCCACGTGAATGGTAACTGCAGGGACACAGCCACGTGAATGGTAGGCAACTGCAGGGACACAGCCATGTGAATGGTAGGCAACTGCAGGGCACACAGCCATGTGAATGGTAGGCAACTGCAGGGCACACAGCCATGTGAATGGTAGGCAACTGCAGGGACACAGCCATGTGAATGGTAGGCAACTGCAGGGACACAGCCATGTGAATGGTAGGCAACTGCAGGGACACAGCCATGTGAATGATAACTGCAGGGCACACAGCCATGTGAATGGTAACTGCAGGGCACACAGCCATGTGAATGGTAGGCAACTGCAGGGACACAGCCACGTGAATGGTAACTGCAGGGCACACAGCCATGTGAATGGTAGGCAACTGCAGGGTACACAGCCACGTGAATGGTAGGCAACTGCAGGGCACACAGCCAAGTGAATGGTAGGCAACTGCAGGGACACAGCCACGTGAATGGTAACTGCAGGGCACACAGCCACGTGAATAGTAGGTAACTGCAGGGCACACAGCCACGTGAATGGTAGGTAACTGCAGGGCACACAGCCACGTGAATGGTAGGTAAGTGCAGGGTTCACAGACAAGGAGATGGCAGTGTTCTATTCTCCGTATTTCCCCATCCTCTCTGTCCTTTTAGTATGAGCCTCCCACTGGTCCAAAAGGAGCTCAGAGGTTCTCAGTTATGCTTGGCCTTGTGGGGAATCAGAAGAAAGAATGTGACTATTATCTGTGTGTGACTCGTAGGCATTTAGAGAAATAAAATAATAATAATTTACACAGAAAAAACCCATAGAGCTGAGTTCAGAGCTAAGGGGCCAGTCAGGGTGGGCTTCTTGGATGAGGCAGGACTTGAGTTGTGTGGTGGCTTAAGTAAGACTTGGACAAGTGCCCAGGAAAGGAGAAGCCATGGAGACCTACTTCCCACACCACTCTTTACAATTTTTCTTGGCAACAATATTTCACTGAAGAAAGATAGGAAAACTCAAGGAAAATATTTTTTTAATTACCGTTCACAGTATAAAGAAAACCACTGTGGCCGTTTGAATGAAAATGTGCCCTCCCCCCATGGGCTCATACATTTGAATACTTTGTCTTCAGTTGGCAGAACTATTTGGGAAGGATTAAGAGGTGTGGCCTTCTTGGAGGAAGTGTGTCACTGGGGGGTGGGCTTTAAGGTTTCAAAAGCCCATGCTATTTCCAATTAGCTCTTTCCTCCTCCTGCTTGTTGATAAGGATGCACACTCTCAGCCATTGCTCTGCTGCCAAGCTCCCTAGCATGATCATCATGGACTTGAATCCTCTAAAACTGTAGGCTCCATAGTAAACATTTTCTTTGGTAAGTTGCCCTGTCCAGGGTGTCTTATCACAGAAATATTTGAAAATACACACATATACACTTGGCGTGGTTGCATCCAGATGGGACGTGAAACTGCATACCCTACTAGTCTAGAGTTTTCTTGGGAGTTTTCTGCTTTGTATATTAAAAGTAACTTATATAATATCTATGCATAATTAGGAATAAAATTCCTGCACAATTCCAACATCGAAGACAGCTCCATCTAGTCAGGACATGAGAGGGGCCGGGGGGAGGTGTTCCCAGTGACTTTCTTATGACAGATGTGTTGAAAGATGGCTGGAGCCAGAGGCCTATTAGCACAGATTGTCTTTCTAGGCTGCCAGCAAGGCCCCATCTGTTCCTGAGGGTCTGAGGGAAGTATTACTTGAAGACTGGGATGAACAATCTAACCCCACCATCTTGGCTTCAACTAAAACTTATCTATAGTTGCTTTAAAACACCCTTACACCATAACACTGCTCTCAGATAAAGATTCCATGATTTTGGCTCACCTTCTAGAAAAGAATCTTATCTCCTGAGTAGAGAAATATCCAAATATAAGACGTTAGTAGCAACCACAGGTAACACAGAATTTTCTATAAAGAAACTTAAAACCAAAAGAAACAAAACCCCAAAGCTATAACCTGCAGTGGTGGCACACGCCTATTATCCCAGCATCAGTGAGACAGAGACAGGAGTTTGAAGCTAACCTAGGCTACATAGTGAATATCAGGTCAGCCTGGGCTATAGAGAGAGACCGTTTCAATAAGAGATACACAAACAAACAAACAAAAAAACATTTGTGATGTGTTATGGAAATTTCACTGTCTCAAAATTATGTTTGCTGAGGAATCAGCAAGCCAGCAATGGTTGAACAGGTCTCCTGTAATCCCTGTGTTTACACTTGCAGTAATCCCATGTATCGGGAAGAAAGTGGTTCTCTGATGACAGACACAGATCGGGAGCACCAGACTCCAGTCCCCTCTGAAGCCAAGGGAGGAGGCAAAGGACATGCCTTGAATGGGCCAGACTTAAACTGAACCTTGAAAGAAAAAAACTCAGATGCTTAGTTTGATGGCATATGCCTGTCATTCCAGTGTGTGAGAGGGTGATGCAGGAGGATCACCATAAATTTGAGGACAGCCTATGCTACCAAGGGAGATGGCATCTCAAAAGCAAACAAGTGAATACAACAAATAAAGTGTCTATAAAGGGCAGGAACAGGCTATCCAACAGGCATGGTGAGGCACAGGAGAGGGGCCACTCACACCCCTTGTGCTGAAGGACGACGGGGCGGGGGTGGGTTAAGGGAAGGGAAGGGTTAAGGGTTAACAGAGACAAAGAGAATTGCAGGAAAGGCAGGCCCATCTCTCTCTCTCTCTCTCCTCCCAGAGGTACAGTGGGGTCAGCACAAATCCACAGAGTGATTCCAACGCAACCCAGAAACAGAGTAAGACAAGTGTTGACCCAACCCTCCAAGGAGCGGACAGATGTCGTAACGGGTAGAGTACATGCTCTCCAATAACAACAGCTCAGCACCTCAGCCAGGGACCTTACTGTGCTCCATAGACCAGCAGCACACCACCACGAAGCAACTGGGAGAAGTGGAAGTTCTCAAGACCCACCCATGGCCTGATCAATGAGCTGTTCTGGGCATGGGGGACTGGAGGCCTCTTTGACAAATCCTTGCAAGCCTCGGTTTGATAACCACTGTTATAAACCCAGCGATTTAGCCATATCTGGAAGGGGTGAGCCAGCATAGCCAAGGCACCTGATTCCGCAGGTTCTGGCCTCTGCCCCAGCCTCCCCCTGCCAGAGGCCTGGAAGCCAGGAAGCTGAGAGACGTTTTCAAAAGATCAATGACTGAAATAAGCCCTCTGAAGCCCTCAGTGCGTCCGGGCTGAAATGGCTGCTCTGGGACTCCAGGGGGGGATATTTTAGAATGATGGACACTCTGTTCCCAGCAGCCCCTGCCTCTGAGGACTCTCTCCTCACTCCGGCAGAAGAACGGACATGATCAGGACTCCGAGATTGCTAACACCGCTGGGAGATGATGTATTTCTGCTAATGGCACCTTCTGTCGCCAGCGAGAAGCAGCTCCAGCTTCCTCTTGTCCCGCAGAGAATCTGGCAGCCTCCAGAAGATGTAAGAGAAACCTGAGGGCATTTGGAAGATGCACTGCCCAGGAAGGGTGTTTTCAATTTGATTTACCTTCACCTCCTACAAGGAAAGGATAGTTAGTACCACACTGCACCGGGAGCCCAGCACGTACCAAGAGTAGGCCTGGGGGAGACTAAATAACCCTTGTCAAGCGTAGGAAGGGCAGTCACATGGAAGCTTGTGACTGGCTCCTCCAAAGACACAGTAACTGAGAATCAGCTCAAGTGCAGCAGGAGGGATGCAGCCTGGAAATGAGGAAATGGCATCGACCATCTTTTATGGCTAGAGACCCACTGCCTGAGGATGGAATCATTGAGAGCCCCACTCTCCGGTTTCCTTTGACAGGCAGCAGGAAAGATGACTATGTGTTACACCAGTAAGACTTGGATTTAAGTGGTATGGGTAAAAATATCTGGTATGCTCGAGTCGCTTGGGCCAGAGACGACCGTCGTACACAGAACACATCTTACATGGCAGGCTGGCTCACATTCACTTGCGGGTCCTAGTAATGGTGGAAACAGCATGCCTCCAAAAGGAAACTGCACCAACATGAGAAGGCCCATGCACCTCCATCCCATACGCGACTGCTAGACACTGACTTAGTCTCCGTAAACGAGGCTGCTTTCGAACAACAAAGATGTATTCTCTTGCAGTTCTGGAGAGCAAAGATCTGAAATCAAGAATGTGGCAGGTCCAAGAGGCCCTGGCCGGCAATCTCTCTTCAGCTTCTGGGGGCTGTGGTGTGCTTGGGCTTTCAGCTACACAGCTTTAGCCTGCCTGTCTTGGGGATCCCCTTCTCTGCATCTATGGGTTTGTCATAAACTTTGGGGCCCACCTGGGTCCAGGAGGACTTCATTTTGAATTCTGTAACTTTACGATACATGTAAAGACTCCTGAGGAGCAGATCACACTCACAGGTTTCAGGTGGGTGTACTTTGGGGAGGAGATGCTATTTAACATCCTATAGTCATTTGCCAATGAACGTGGGTTTGTTCTGGGACTGTGGGATGGACGAGTGGAAGAAAACGTAAGGCGAACCTCGCCTTTACGAATCTCCCAGTGAATTCTAGCAAACGACGAAGGAGGGTTACCAAACATTTAAACAAATGTAGTTTCTTTTAAAAGGTGCTAAGATCTGGGGATGTGGCGGGGAAGACATGAAGAACCAAGTACAAGATCCTCGACCACTGATGTGATTTATAGTTGTTTCATTTTGCAATATGAGTAACAGTGGATCAGGCCCACCGAGAAGCTAAGACTTCAGCAGAGACCCAGAAAAGCAAGGGAACTGGCTGGAAGGTGCCCTGCAGGCTGGCTGCGGAGAAAGGCATTAGATGATGATCTTCACCAACTGTGAACTCTATGAACTGCAATACCAACCTGTCAGGCAATATAAGCCAACGTGTGTGACAGAAGCACGACTGCTATGGAGTAAGTCACAGCTCTCAGGTAGGATCTAAGGCCCACACCACAGAAAGAAATCTATGCTTGGTACTTTAAGCCCAGCCAAAGCCACAGGGCTGGAGAAGCCAAGGGCCCTAGAGGGAACTTATTATCAATGTTTAGGTAAGGTGACATAGCATCAAATTGCTTTATAAATATAGCATAAATAATACTATAAACAAATGGTTCCCTCAGCTTCAATCAGAGAAACCTTTACAGTGCATAGTAGTGGATACAGAGATTCAAGGCAGCTCCAGGTTCTTAGAACAACAGTGGATGGATGCTGCGTCCTAAACAAGAAAGTTATGCTGCCTTCTCTATGGCTCAGGAACATGGTGGGAAGAGGGAAAAGTGTGTAGGAGAGAGAAGATAAGGAGAAAGACTGTGAAATAGCATGTTTTATGTATGTCACAACCATTATACCCATGAATTCTTAGCAGCTTTAGTTACCTGAACCGGGTCTGCCTAAGACTAGTCCTGTCAATAGTCAGTACTGTACTAGAGAGGGGATAACAGTCAGCTCCCTGTTGAATTATTAACTACTGATGGACTCTGGGTAAGGGGAGTCACTGTCTTTGGCTACACACCATTTGGCGAGCCACCAGCTCCAATGGATAGTTTCCAACCCACTGTTACACAAATAGGCTAAATTCCGAGAAACCAAACCCAAAGAACTTAGACATAGGAAACAGAGCAGAGGTATTGGCTTGGGTGGGAATTGGGTAAGAGAATCTGTAGCAGCCTAAGTCTATGGCTAACTTCAGATTTCACTGTAACACACGCTGCTTCGTTTCCCTTAAAGATTGTAAACAAGAAAAAAAAATATCTTTCCTTTGTTGACATTCTACCTTGTCCTATGAAGTGGTGGTACTTAACTGTCACGGTTCCAAATTGTACAATGAGACACTGAAATGAAATAAATGGCATACAAGTGGAATTCAGAGACTAAAGCTATTTCTGCAACTAATACGATTATCCATTTATTAAAAAAAAAAACTAATCTCAAATTACAGAGGCATTCCTAGAAGTGAGTTTGACAAAGTCACAAGAAACAATTACATTTATATAAACTAATAATGCATTGTCAGAAACCAATATTAAAAACCAGCACCATTTATTATGCTATAAAACATATAAAATACTTATAAACAAAGGTGACAGAGTTTGAGCTACCCTTGTATGATGAAGACTATAAAACACAGATGAGTGAAATTTTAACGGCTTAACTGACTATAGAAGGATACTTATTTTCATGGACTTGGCATCATATGGATGTTAATTTTCCACTAATATTCCATACATGCAATATAATTCCAGTTAAAATGCCATAAAATGAACAGAAGTCAATAAGTGGATATGAAAATTTACAGAGAAAGCAAAGGAACTACCCAAACAATTTTTTTTGCCAGCAAAGTGCAAAATCAGAAGACTTATCCTATCAAAATATGTAGCATGACAGCTATGCAATGTACCACTGATGAAGGGATTCACTCCACACAGCAGAACAGACGGTCCAAAAATAGACACCACACACACAAGGCCAAGTGATGGGTCATAAGTGTGTGAAAGTAAAATAGAGCAGTAATAACTCTTCAAACAAAGTAAACTGAAACAATTTGATATCCCGGTGAAAAATAATTAAGAGCCCTGTATTGGCTACAGATTGACCTTCTGACAAGCCTAGCATGTACTGTATACAAGTACAAACTCAAAATGGAGTATAGAATTAAATATAAAGCCCAGAAAAAAATGAAGTTTTGTGGGAAAAAAACTTACACAAGCAAACAACAACAACAACAAAAGAAGAGATCAAACTTTTACGTTTGTGTGTTAACCAAGATCTCTTAGATAAAAGTATGAAAGCTCATGTATGGAAGAAAAGAATTATATATTGGACTTTTTAAGAATACAAATGTTTCTTCTTTAAAGGACACTGTTAATGAACGTTAATAGATATGTCACAGACCAAGATGAAATATTTTAAAAGCAAGTATTTGAGAACTGACTTTTATCTAGGTCACATAATGTTATCTCAAAGTCAATATAAGAAACAAAACAACTATTTTTGGAATGGGCATAGGATTTGAGCAACTTTTTTTTTTAACCCAAGAAGACATATGAATTGGAAATGAGCCCTTGAGAGAATGTTTTAGGTCATTAGGTATTAAGGAAAGGCAAATTATACCTACAAGGAGATACTACCAAAAACCTATCAGAACATCAAAAATAAAAACCAATAACATATTGACAAAGGTATGTAAAATAGATAAAAATGATTGGAATTTTCATAATTTGCTGGAAGCACTTCAGCAACTTCGAACGCCACTCACCACACGCTTATCATGAGACCCCGTCCCATTTGCAGTTAATTACCCCCAAAGAGATATAAATAGGTTGCTACATAAGTTCCATGCTCACCCAAAGACTTGACACAGCCAAATACAGCAATATATTCAAAACACAAAAATTAATAAACAACCCAGATGGCCCTCATCTGGCAAATATAATCATACAGTGAAATCATTTGTTTTGAGGGTGGGAATTTTATGGCTAAAACAAAAATAAATAAATAATTTTTTTTAGTGTTGAACTAGCCAAAAAGAAAAAAGAAAAACAGGGGTGTGGAGGGAAGCAGTGATGAGCTATGTTAATATACAAAACATACTCTCTCTATATAAATGGTGACAGGAAGGGAAAAAGAAGCTGGTCCCAAACAGTATCTGGCAGACAATGACTGACTTGGCATTGCCAAAGATGTGAGGATGCTGAGGTCAGCTGACTATGAAGGGACAGCAGCTTATTTGTGGGGATAATAGTAATTATTTACCCTGATTGCTCTGAAAATTATCCTATCCTTCAGGTTTGTCCATGCTCATGAAACTGTATGCTAAAAGGAGTGGATTATTATGTAAATTGCTTACTAATATGCAACAATGCAAATTATTTACCACGGCTTAGAAGTGTTTGCTATATATATGTTTTATTTACTCTCCTATTGATGTGACAAAATACCATGAACCAAGCAACTTATAAAATAAAAGCATTTCATTTGGGGCGTATAGACTCCATGCTGGTAGAACAAAGGCATGGCAGTAGGAACAATGAGAGCTCACATTTGCCCCACAGGTAGAGGGTGGGTGGGGAGGGGGATGAGGATGGTTTAGGTCTTTGGAAACCTCAAAGCCCATCTCCAGTGGCACACCTTCCTCAACAAGGCCACACAGCCCAACCCTTCACAAACATTTTCACCCACTGGGGACCAAATATTCAAACATATGTGGCTACAGGGCCCTTCTCCTTCCATATTATGTAAACTACTCCTTAAATTGGCTTTGATAAATCATATCTACTTTTATGCTTGGTACTGTTTTAGAAAGAAATCATCTAGGTGGAAAGCCAGTGGAAGACTACTAGATCTGGGCTTCCTGTTATGGGTAAAGCTTGGGGAGTGGGTGAAAGCCTGTTAGATGCAAAATACAGAGTGATTTTAACACTGGTGTATGGTAGCTTTATATTACAAGGAGCATCTAAAATGAGCTGGTAGGCATGGGAGCACTGCATTGATTTTGTTTCCGAATGCTTACTCATGATTGCTGAACTTCTCTCATGGACCTAGATCCATCCTCAGGCTGGCACCAGACCATGCACAACTCTCAGCAGTACTGACACAGACAATTTCCTGGAATGATGATGTAATGTGTGTTTTCAAAATTAAAGGTAAGCAATGATGAACACTAACATAATATATACTATAAAATATGGAATTTTTATTCAATTCATTTATTCCCTTAACAGTGTTCCTGAGCCATAAGTGGACATTAAAAAGTAATATGTAAGACAGAATCATATCTTTATTTCATAAATATATCTTTCACATATTCATATAACTATAGAAGTTGATATATTAAAATATGAGTTACTATTTTTAAGCAGGTATATTATATCTAACTTTACTTCTCTTATTATTTATTTTCTAATTTGTCTATTAAATACAAGCTTGGAGGGAGGGTCTCTGTTTTTTAAAACGAAAAGGGGAGAAAAATTTGGTTCCTCTTTTATCTTAGAGGCCAAGCTTATCAAAGATCTATTCATAGGTATTATGGCTTATGTCTGTAATATCAGCAATATGAAGGCTCACACAAATAGTTGCTGTGAGCTCCAGGTTGGTCCCCACAGTGAATTCAAAAGAAGCCTAGACTAAACCCTAAGACCATACCAGAACCAGATATCCATAATTCCTGTGACATCAGTAGAGTTCCTGGGGGACACAAATCCAAGACTACATGTTCTAGAAAGAACTGTTCATTTCTAACATATATAACTACATTATGCTGTATTAACAGGTACTACAGAGAGCACACATACACCCAAACTGATGGAAGCATACTTTGACCTCAAAGACCTCTGAAAATTTGGGGGTGTAAGGCAAGGAGGAAACAGAGCCCCAAATGGCTCTGTAGGACTAGGAGAGCAAAGGTAAACAATCAACATCAGTGCCACTCTGGAGATGATATGGGAATGCCACCAGAACACAGCCCCGCAGGAGCAAAGGCATCGAGTGCAGAGCTGAAAGCTCCCCAGACCACTGTGGTGACAATGCAGGGACATACCTGGGGTGGTCTTTAGAGCTTTTCAATGACCCTGAGGGTGGGGGTCAGCACTATAACATAAGAGGAAGAAAAGAAGCCAGGTTATACAGTGCGAGTGGTAAAGGAAGGGGTGAGGCAGGTAAGGTCATGAAGGAAGGGAGAGACGAAATGAGACCTAAATCCAAGGAGAGGGGATAAAATGGGGAGAGGAATTGCCAAGGTAGGAATGGTAACAGCTTTGGTAAGACTTTTTTTAAAAAGAATCAATGAAACCTCATCCAAGGAGAGAAAGAAGTGCGATGGCATTGTATTGTCTGTCTCCAACACAATACACAGGAGCTGGCCCGAGTTTTTCTGGAAGGGAATGCTGCCGGCTAGAGTAGAGGCAAGGTTAGGGGAACCCCGCTTTGGGATGTAACAAAGGCTCATCAAGTTTCTCAGCTCAAGGTGCCCTAAAGATCTCCTAAGTGTTCATGGGGAAAAGAGGCCAAATTTTCCAATAATTTCATTGGATAGAATAAATGAATGAGTAATTATATCACAACAACTTAAGGACCATTTGACCCAAAATAAGCAGCATAATTTGGAAGACTCCCTTTTCATTCCATTCCTTATGACCTGCAGTTATTTAGTAAGGGGGGCACATATATTTGTATTGTATTGCAAGCGATACCTACACAATTTCTTGTGGATTTTATATTTTCCTTGCTGCTTGTCCCCCAAATCCACCAAAAATCAATGAAAACAAAAAGACAAAACAAACAAACAAACAAAAACCCCAAAACCTACTTTGCCAAGGCATGTGATAGCATTATCCAGTGCTGCCAGCACCTGTCAAATATTGCATGCTGGCCTTTGAATATTTAGCATCTCCTGTAGCTTCCTTGGGAGCCTCACACACATTTTGGGAATGGCAGGGCTAGAGGAAGAGAGATTGCAATGGGCACGGAGCTGTTAAGAGGAGAGATGGTGTGTCTTTATGTCAGAGCCTTTATCTGACTAGTTAACATTGGCCATGAAGATCGAAGAGCCAGGAAGCTGGGTTGAGCAGGTTGCACGCTGTATAGCTTTATAAATTAAATAGCAATTTTGGGATTACCAGTTCTAACCACTCCAGTTTACCTGTAGGGTGTGAACGTCCTCAACAAACTTCTCCCATGATTCATTAACCAGGAGAAATTATTGAAGTGAACATTAGCTAAACATTGGCCAAGGTCACCTTTTGGCCTTCAGGGAATTGTGACCCTTGGCAGCCTGCGTTCAGTCAACTTGTGCCACAGGCCACAGAAATGCCAACATCACACCCCTGAAAAGTCTTAGGATTTCTTGGCTCTGGGCCTAGGCAGGCCAACAGTGTGTCAGCAGCCAGGGTAGGTAAAGGTTGAGGAAATTGGAAGGGGTGGTTTAAAGCAAAGAAGGAACCTTGGGATATAATCATTGGTGTTGAATATGCAAAGAGAGGAACGCTCACAGGCGATTCCCTGTGCCATGCTCTTAAAGTCATGACTCAGTTACAACACTCAGATAACATCAAAGCTATCAGCTCCAAGACACCCCATCTTCTCCATGATCCATCGACAAAAAGCATGCAGGAGAGCTTGCCGAAATGTAGGGTTTTGCCCAAAAGAATAGATGAGAAACAGCACATAAGGTCATCTCAAAAACATAGAGCTCTGGGTTTGATCCTCAGCTTAGCATAAGGTAGGCTTGATAGCACATTCCTGTAAGCCCAGAAGTTAGGAGTTAGAGGCAGCAGGAATAGTTAAAGTTCATCCTTTGCTAAGCTGCTTGAGGTACACGAGACCCTGTCTCACCAAAAGAAGTCCCTGCATGCAAAGATTGTGTACACATATGTGAATGTGCACATGGCATGTTTCTGTCATGAAACAGTGTAAGGTTGACATAGAAGTCTGGAATCAAGTGTGGGCATGGTCTCCCTCATGAACCAAGAAAGGGTTCACCCTTGCTTACACCCTGGCTCCTGGTCTTCCTTTTGATAGCACAATGACTCTAGTCATGGGCTATATTTTCACCCCAATGTCTAGACCCGAATGTCTTTCCTGTCTCTTACTAAGACCTTTCTAATTCAAGATGGCCTCCTCCTCTATCCCTTAACTCAGTTACACTTGCAAAAACCTTTATTCCAAATAAAGTCACATTCTGGGGTTCAAGACGTACATGAGTGTTTTAGAAGGTGTGCTCAGCCAACATAATTATTTCTATTTGTTTTGTTAACTGCCCGTATGCTACAGTATATACTTACATATGGGTAGCATTTGGTTTCTTTGGGTTAATACACAGGAGTAAAATGGCCAAAACACTAGTTACACAGACACACAGTGCGAAATGTCAAAGAACTGATGCTCTTTTGGGGAAAGGATGGGTCTTCATACATAGACAGGTGGACAATATCTGTCTGTTACAAGGGCACGTCTCAAAGGACTAATGAAGACGGCAGTTAGACTATTATCTACTTAGACTGAGAACAAGTCTTTGCTCCTTGTTTTCCACCTTGAAGGCTCAGAAAAGGCTTGCTAAAGAGAAAGGAGAGAGAGAGTTTGGCAGATGCTGAATTCGCCCAGTGACCAACTGTGAATTGTGAGTGACCATGGGTTTCCTTACATGGATGGGGCATGAGGCTTGGCATGGCCAAGTAAGAAAGATGGGAACATACAGGAGAAGATGAGCAGAGCTACAAAAGACTTCTGGCATGGACTCCATCCTCTGAAGACACCAACCAAGATCTAATCCCTGATGGGTAGAGGATGAAGAACAAAAGGGCACCAGCCAGCATCTACCTTAGGCCATTGCTGTCTACCAGGCAGGAAATGAATGTTCAACTCACACAATTCCCTTCAACCCTCACAGCATAGCCCTAAGAAAGAGGCACTGTGCTCAGCATTCCCTGAAGACTTGGGGATGAGTGTAAGTTGATTACTCATGATCCTTAGCTTGTAAGTGGCCATGACACAGCTTAATTGCAGATCTCTTGCTCCACAACTCCCCCAACTCCTCCCCCACAATCATGGTTCTTAACCTCCCTTTTCTCCTGCCTCTCTCTTTTCTCTAATTTTAATTATATCAAAATAAATAAAGCATAAAATGTACCATCTTGGCCATCATTTTAATTCTGTAATTCAGAATTTTAAAGAGCCCTTACACTGTTATACAACAATGCCCCATGCCAAATTCTTCTCTTCTTTCAAGTTTGTAATGCTATAACTGTGAAACAAATCATTAATTCCTTCTCTCCATCGACTCTGAAGCCACCAATGCCCTTTTTGTCCCTATGAGTTTGGCTATTCTAGGTCCCTCTTAAAAGTAGATTCACAGCACATCTGCCATTCTCTGGCTGTCTGGCTGTACATGGCACCTCTTCAGAGCTCACCCATCTTGAAGCTTGTGTCAAAATGTCCTTTCCTTCAAAGACTGAATGATGCTCTGAGGTGAATCTATACCATGCTCTAGTAATCTTCTCATCGGTCAGTGGACACTTGGATGCTGCCACTGTTTGATGACTGTGAAAATATTAACAGGGATGCATGAAAATTCTGCTTTCTTCCCTGTGTTTATGTATTTGGAGTGTCCAGAAGTGGAATTTCTGTTTCTTAGAGTAGTCCTATATTACATTTTTGTTTGATTTCTGTAGCATTTTGCAATCCTACCAAACAGTGCACAGGGGTTCCAGTTTCCAGTCCTATTTCCTCCACATCCTTTTGGATTGTGTAAGTCACATCACAGTGAAATGGACTGTTAAGGAACCATTCCTCCCCACACCAAACCTACCCAAAAAAGGAACCTGCTTTGCTCTAGCTGTCCCTGAAGCTTGGTGTTACTGCTTAAGAAAACACACCCACTCTCTAAACCAGGAAGGCATGCCAAGCCACCATGCCTGGATCCTCACTGCCTGGAGAAGCCACCCCAAATCCTCTGATATTCCTCAACATCCAGACAAGCTTATGATAGCACCAGCCCCCTCCCAGGTGTCTTGTGACCTCCTCCTCCCCTGAGTACTTAGTTTATTTTGCTCCTAACACCATCAGAGACTACATTGAGAAACTATGTCAATTGCTTCTTTGTCTGAAGGAAGGACATTTATCATTTGCTGTTCTAAATATGAAAACATCATAACCAAGCCGTGGGCGTTGCCTCACATTACACTCTGTAATTTCAGTTAGCGAGTTAATGGGAAAGGCGCATTAACATTCTGTTTGTGGTTTAAAATACATATTTACACAGTTTGACTTTTCATATCCTCAAACTTATAATTTATCCATCATTACATTCCCTATTCTCTACTCTTAAGCATTAACTGCCCTCACTGAGGTGATGAGAGACGGGGAGGCAGGCAACAGTGGTTTTCACAGACACAAAGCCGACTGGCCGGAGGTAGAGGAGAGAACCCACACCCGGTGGTTGGGAAGGAAAGCGCTCTGCCTGAGGTTGCTGAGCTAATGGGTTCATGTGGAACTGTTGCCTCCAAACATAACAGACATGGGTGAGCGCCTGGGAACCTTGTGTTGACTCTACCATCGCATGTTTGGGTCCAGAGCCACAACTGCCTACAAGTGCTCACCCCTCTGATACCCATGATGATATGGCTGCTGAGGATTTGGGATTCTAAGAAACTCCATATTTTATCTATTTGTTTTACTCTAAAGTCTAATAATCTCTAATTTTTTATAAACGTATTTAAGTATTCCAACTCATTCTTTCTCTGTGTGTATCTTCACATGTGTGTAGGTTCACAAGCAAATTATGTAAAGGCCAGAGGATAATCTCGGTATCTTCCTCTGGTACTGTCTACCTTTCTGGAGTTCTTTTTTAAAACTTAATTTATTGATTTGATACAGTCACTCGCTGGCCTGGAACTCACCAAATAGTCTAGGCTGACAGGCCAACATGTCCCAGAGTTTGACTTTACAGAGTTACTGACTTTACTGGCCATCTACAAAATAAGCAATTAAGAAGCAATTAAGAACAAAAGTGGGTGCCTACCAGATACCCCTCCTTATGTTTAGGATCTGAGACCCCTCCTGCCTGGCTTTCCACTCAGATATTGTGCTTTGGCTTCTAACTCCTATTACTTAGCCTTGGTGGCCTCCTGCGTATTAAATTCCTACCTTCAAATCTCAAGAAACACTTCTTCCAAAGAGCAGACAAATTCTGATGGAATCTCTCCTGAATTTGAGTTACAAAGCTCTGCAAAGGACAGAAAGTTCCTTCAGGGGGAGGACGCCCTTTGCTTGGGGTCCAACAGTCACCACTTTTCGGTTCCAGAATCAGAAGATGGAGGAGAAAGAGGAAGAGTAGGATGTCCTGTCCTAGTTCTACCCAGGCTCTGCTATGGCACAGCAGCAATGGATCATCCTTTTCCCACCAGACTTAGGAGCCAGTGTGTACCAGTCCTGGCGGTCAAAGAGTGTTTGGTATACTTTCATGCCTGGAGGAAATGAGTAATGAGACCTCTGTATTCGAGCCTATGGGTTCTGTGTCTGGCCTGCCTGCAAAGTAGGGTAACCAGTTCTGATGCTTCTACCATATGAAGCCTTCAGATAGCAAACTTTCTGGCCATCCCTGTGACGTCTTTGCTCTGCATGCTCAAAGCCTCCATTTCCCTCTCCAGTGGCTTTAAGAATGAGGCTTTGAGAGACCCTAAACGTCATCCTAAGATGATTCTGTGTGACTGAACTTCGTAAGACATCTGGGAATTTTTTTTACTTTCTTTGGACACTTAGTCACAAGCCTAGCATACAGGAGGCAATAGCCCCTTTCCACCAGAGACCAAGAAGGTAATGCATAAAACATTAGCATCCCGAGGAACCTCGGAGATAATGCAATACCCTCTCTGTTTGTTGATGATCTGGAGTCTTCAAAGCAAGTAGTAAATCCTGATGGGCAGCTTCAGGTTTATGAGTCCAAGATGAGGGCAGATATCTTTGCTCTATATGGCTTCTCTGGATGGGACAGCTGGTACCCAAGCCTGCCTGAGCCCTTGCTTGAATCACCACCCTATGTAATTCCTCCACCTGACACTGGGGTGCACTGACATACCATCTCACCCCCACCCCCACCCCCAGGCAGATCTGAATGTCCACCACTGCTCAAAATGATTTACATAGTCTAGGAGAGGATTTTCCAAGAAAACACTCCACATAATTGGCCTTTGGTCGAGCTCCCTGGCCATGATTTATTTGTCTAGGACAAGCCAAAGAACGTCTCTCTCCACCTCTGCAAAGCCTCCGGTCCCTGGCCTCAAAGTTCAGCAAGTTTCTGGCCAGAGAATGTTCTTCCTCTCCTCCCACTCAGCCTTTTTTTCCCTGTGCCTTGCAATCTCATTTACTAAATATACTAAGATGCCCTGTACACCGTGGTCTTCAGTCCCAGAATGTGCCTGGCTTCCTTTGGCTGGGAGTGTCACTCCTAAATCACTGTGCTGGCAGCTGCCACCCATTTATATCCATGACCTAAGAGGGCTGAAAGCGCAAGTTCTTCCACAGAGATGCTTTTCCATCCAGGCCCCTGGAGGATAGAAGGGCACAGGCCTGCCTTCACCCTTCTACCCTCACACAAACACATAGGTACAAGGCCATGCAGTAGGCAGAGAAGGGACTCAGGTGCTCAAAAGTGTCCAAGGAGCAACTTTTAGCTTGGTCACCTGTTTGTAACTGTCCCATGGCCATGGCCCTAAGCTAAGTAACTCTACATGTAAGCCCTGACCATAAGTGCAGTGAGGGCTACTGTGACTGAAAGACTTCAGGACTTGTAGAAGAAACAGGCTGATAGCTTTTGATTTTCACCAGCCCCCATTAACATTGCCACCCCCCTCCTACCCCTGCCCAAAAAACCGGCAAAGGGTTTCCGGAAAGGTAAAGCAGCCTCTGGGAGGAAAGCTGGAATGTGTGAGGCAAAGCAAGCTTCTTTTCCAAAAGTTTGGAGAGGTGCCTAGTTAAACCTTACCTTCCTGGCAAGTCCCTCCTACAGAGGAACATTCTGAATTAGAAAGGGTCCTGGTAAGAAAATATGGTTTCAAAAATGTCCAAGACACCGCCCCACACACACATATACACACTGTTTTGTGTAGTGTGGTGTGTGTATGTGTGTGCCCACACATACATGTATATGTGTGTGTGTGTGTGTGTGTGTGTGTGTGTGTGTGTGTACACCTTTACAGGAGCACATGTATGTGACTGTCGAGACAGAAGCCATTCCCAGATCCTTTTTCTGTGATAGTCCACACTGTGTCTATTTGTTGTTTTGTCTTCTTCTTGAGGCAGGGTCTCTCACTGGCCTGTACCTTTTCTTCACAAAAAGAGTGTTTTCAGGTGAACTCCTTACCAAGAAAAGGATGGAGAAAAGGGAGCCTGGATTTCTAGGAGAGATGGTCAATGTTCAGGTCTCAGGGTAATGAATGCTAGGAGCCAAGCCTTCCCCATAGAACAAAAGAACATTCCTGAAGGGACAATCCTCCTTTGGGCATCCACAGATAGCTTAGATAGCCAACCATGCCCACATCCCCTAGCATGGTAGTTGTAGGCAGGAAAGCAAACCTCTCCTTAAGAATACAGAATACCGGGAGAGCTTAGAGAACAGAAAACATTGCCACCCTATGGGCTAGGAACCATGAACCACTTCCACTCCAGCCGCAATAAGGCCATTTCTTCAGGAGTGAGTAGGACAAACACACTTGATCTTGGCTGGCGAAAGAGGCTTCCAGCTGCTCCGGGGGACTGGAGGAAAACACAGCTCGAGATTACATTACCAATTTCTGTTGGCCTAACACAATGAAAACCCATATCTAATTTGTTGTCCACTGTCCCCCAGGTCCCCTTCAGCATTTACTGCTTTCCAAATACCTTCCTCCCATTGAATATCTGTATTTTGGATGATTCCTCCCCAGGTGTATTAGGATGCATTTACGGCAGCTGACTCTCATCTAGTGACTTCCTGTCCATATGCCTGACAGCTCCAGGTCCCTTTATGTCACAGCTCTGTCATTGGTAGGGTTTATAATACCTCTCCATTTAGGGTAATGTACAGATTTAATTAGCACATTCTTTATAACCTTTTCTAGGTTATTGACAAGGATGCAGAACACAATAAATACAACAAGCCTCCTGGCACCCTGTGGCCTCTGGATTGTGTCACGTGCCTTGGCAAGGCTGCAGTGGAGGAGCCCATTTGGTGCACTGAAAGGCCTTAGGATGAATTCCCTTCGTCACGAAATAGGTCAAAGGATCCTTGGTCCAGTGTAATGAAAACGGCATTGAGCCAAGACCTGTGTAGAGCAGATTCCAGTCCCAGGTCTGCTGGCAGGAACTCTATGACCTTGACAAAGACACATCAACATTGCTTTAGTTAGGAGTGAAGGAAGCCACTGCAGGTCCTCATAAAAGGCATAAGGAAGTTCCTAATTATTCAGAGACCAACAAGGACAGCTTTCACTAAGCTGCTACTGTGTGTCAGTCAGTGTCCTGTATATATTTCTAATCTTCACCCTAAACCTGTAAGGTTAAACGGTACTTACATTTTCTTGATAAGAAAAACAAACTGAAAGAATCAAAGGACTTGGCCAAAGGACACAGTGATTTATAAAGGTGCTTTTTTAGCCATTGAGATGGCTCAGCAGGGAAAAGTACCTGCTGTGAGGGCTCAGAATCTGCGTTTAGTTCTCCGAACCCCAGTGAAGAAGCCATATATGGTGGCGTGTGTGCGTAGTCTCAGACCCCAGTGAGATGGAAGGTAGAGACATGAGAATCAGCCAAAAGCTAGTATCCAAGGAGAAAAAGCATCTGTCAACAAAACTGAAGGAGAGAACTGACTTCTGAAAGTTCTTCTCTGATCTTCACAGGCATACTGTAGCAGGAGTGTGTACACACAGACACACACCCATACACAGACACACCCAGAAACACTCACACACACACACAGACACACACACACCATACACAGACACACACCCAGAAACACTCACACACACACATACATACACACACACACACAGACACACACACACACCCATACACAGACACACACAGACACTCAGACACACATACATACATACATACACATACACACACACACACACACACACACACACACACACACACACATACAAATAAATAAAAAAGGGACCAGCAAAATGGCCTAGTGGGTGAGGACCACCAACCCTGATGAGCTGAATTCAATCCACAAGAGCCACATGGCATTAAAAAAAAAAAACAAATAAAATGTAATCTAAAAATTAAACCAGTGTCTTGAATTTATTTGTCACAGGTTTGATAGAATATAAGATTCCTAGTAAACTGAGCCTCTCAATTCAGAGAAATAAGGTGATGCCTAAAGGGAGGGCCCCTGTCCCATCAAGCCTGTACCTTCCCCCATCTGCTAGAACAGCTGGCCTTCCCAGCACTTGAGCGCCCAGCCCACGATCATCCTGTGCCAGCCAGAGTGGCTTCAGCGCTCAGTGACTCCAGCTCCACCACAGCCCCTGTCCTTTCTCAGAGTGCTCAGGCTGCTGGGTGTTAGCAGGAAGGGTGCTGTGGACTCTGATGAGGGGAAGGAAATGAGATCCAGTCAGCTTCTTTCCCCACAGAACTTATTTTCTTTAATTTTCCAATGTACACCTTAGACAGCTCCCAAAGACAAACACAGAACATCCCACATCTGACCTTATTTAATCTGAGGAACCCCCATAGGTAAACATTAAAAAAAAAAAGCAGTCCTGGGCAGAGGAGATGAACCAGCAAAGTGCTTGCTGTGCACGCATGAGGGCATGAACTTGGATGTGCAACACCCACATAAGAGGCCAGGCATGGCAGTGCACTGCACACACCTACAACCCTAGTGCTGTGGACGCAGAGGCAGGAGGGTCCTGGAGCTTGCTGCTCAGCCAGTGTAGCTGAATGGGTGAGTTTCAGACTTGTGAGAAAATCTGTCCCAACCTATAAGATAGAGAAGGATTGAGGAAGATACCAGATGTCAACCCCTGGCTTCTGCATGCATGTGTCCCTGCACAGACACAAGAACAGACAACAAAATCAGAACATCCGGGAACGCATTCATTCATTGTCCCTTACCCTAGGCTTCTCTTTTATTTATTAATTTCTTTTCCTGTCATACAGACCTACTCTAATATTAAAATGAATCTTTGCAAAGGATGCTTTTGGCTTTGTTTCTATGAGTTTTAATTTTTTTATCCTATATTTTATCTACGAGTATGTATGTCTGTATACAAGGGAAGTATCTACAGAGGCCAGAGGGGAGTACCAGCTTCCCTGGGTCGGGAGTCAGAGTGGTTGTGAGCTGCAGGGTATGGCTTCTGAGAACCAAACGATGGCCCTTTGGAAGGTCACCATGTGATCTTAACCATCGGGCCTCTTCTCTTTTCACCGTTTCTATGAGTTTTAAGGTAAGTAAAGCCCTGTGCACTTTGTGTCTTAGATTTAAAATTAAGTGAGCCGGAAATATAGGTTTTATTGTTGCTAACATATAGGGAAGCTAAGAGATCAGGACACGGAGAAGGCAGCCAGTGAGGAGTTCACTGTTCACAGTTCTGGAGAGGACCGAGCATGCCATGCTATGTAGGAGCACCCAGGGAAGCGCCAAGGCTGGTCAGGAGGCAGGAGGAGAGCAGAGCCTTTGTTGTGGGTTTTGAAGGAATTAATGAAATATGTCTGGTTATGTAAGTAGGCCTGGGATTGAGCAGGGTGAATAATTTTAGCCAGCTTTGGGGTGTAGGGGTGGCCCGGGGAGGATTGGTATGGGGGAATAAGCCTCCTAGAACTGGACGGGCTATGGATGGCTGAGTAAGTGTTTGAAAGGCACATTCCTGGGTGAGTCGTTTGCAATATCCTGGAATTACCTAGCTCAGGGAAGGACACCTTTTCCCTGACCAACAATGTCTGAGGTTATCAGGATATCAGAAATAAAGAAAATATAGTCCATGCCGTCCAGCCCATGACCCCATTTGTCCACCAGAACCGCGCTGTGAGCTGCCGCGCTGTGTTCTCAACCACCTACCACATTTTGCTCTCCAGTCTCCGAGGTGTTCCCTCCTGCTCAGAGTGGCCTTCAGCTCTCCAGGACAACAAATAATACTTTAATGAAAACCCTCATACCCACCTCCTCGTGGACCTGTGTAAGAATTTCATTGGGCTATATATCTTTGAGTGGAATTGCTGGGTCAAGGGGTATGAGTATATTAATTCAGCTCAGCGAAGCCAGCCTGCACTCCGGAATTGCTGTTTCGTCCAATCGAACGTGGGGGCCCCACAACATCTATAACACTTGCCATGGTTCCACTTTTGTAATTATTCCAGTCTGGTAAGCACAAAGTGATCGTTTATTCTCATACCAATTTACATTTCTCTGATTTCTAAGAAATTTGATCTCGTTTATTTATTTATTTATTTTGTTGCCTGTAACTTCCTAACATGTGCTTGCCAAATCAATTCTCGGTAAGCAATAAACACCTAATGGAAAATGCCGGAATGGGTTTTCCTTGAGACACGGTGATGCACAAACTCCCTCCCTCTAAGTCTGTCCGACCCTAAGTTCATGGGCAAAGCACTAATGATATCAAGTATAAGTCTGTATTTTCTTGCTTTCATGGCTGAGACCAAAGACTGGTACAACTATTTAGAAGACAAGAAGTGAAGTATGGCCACATTATACTATTATAACATGTATACATACATAGACACATATAAACATGCAAACACAGATGTGCTTATCTGGTAATCATGTATGTGTTTATACTTACGTATTGCCCAAACAGGTGTGTTTTGGTAGATTGTTTCCCCATCAGACAAACTTAAAACCCAATTTCTATGATGCACACAGTTCTACTCCCAAATCTAAACCAGCAGCGTAACCCTGGGAGAGACGAGCTGTCAGTGGCCCCACCCTAGACCCTGAGTGGGATTAAGAAGCAAGTGAAAAATTAAAGCTAATTTTAAAAAGTGTCTTCTGTAATGCATAATTCACGGCTATCTGACCTTATATGAATGCACACAACACATGTGCAGTGAACTGGTGATATTTTCACTAGGGTCATGGAGCAGGGAGGGAGCAAGAGCTGGTAAGGGTGAATATTATGAACCAGAGACCCAAACACAATCTGGTGCTCAACACTGAGAAGCAAGCATAAGGATGTCACTGGGGCCATGCCAGACATTTACCTCTCAGCTTTCTATTTCTCTCTCTCTCTCTCTCTGTCTCTGTCTCTCTCTCTCTCTCTCTCTCTCTCTCTCTCTCTCTCTCTCTCTCTCTCTCTCTCTCTCTCCTCTCTCTCCTCTCTCTCTCTCTTACCAATAAGAAAGGCCTTACCAGAAGCATAAAAAGGGAACTGGCTGCTTTAAAGACACCAAGGCTTCTCAACTGGAGGTACTGTGGTGTGAAGACACACCCCACCTGACCTGCTAGTCTAAAACCTGAGCGAACGCTGACATGCCACGGGCCTCTGGAATAGGCATTTGCTTCCCAGAGCTCAGCTGTTATCTGTTTTGACTCATGTAGATGGGACAAATGGTGCACCGGGCACACTCATCCACACATCAGCCTGAAACTGCCAGTAAATCACGACCGCAGAAGCTAATAACAGCCATAAAGCCTTGGAGTTTTACAAGGTGTTTATAATGGCTAACTCACTATGATTTAGATGAAAAACATGAGTCAGCTCCCAAGACAAAGCTGATATGAGGACAGTGGCCTTGTGCTATGACCTCTAACAAGCATCCAAATAAATTGCAGAGTCTCCTTCTGTCCCAAGGCTGGTCATTGTCTTGTACATATATTATCAGAAGCTTGGCTGTGAGAGAACTGAGCTCTGCAGAATGGGAAGAAATATATATACACATATATAATATTTCTAATATATGCATATATATTAGAAAAATAATGCAGTTTAAAATAGAATAAATTGAGAGAATTACAGAAGCCCCAACTTTGTGAAGAGGACCCTAGAAGACAGGACTTGACTGTAAGCTTGAAGGATTGATGATGGGGCAACGATGCTGAGTATATTTCCTAGAAATGGAGAGACTGGGTGAAGACATTGGGTAGCAATGACTATGGCATCTAGAGGAATAGAAAGAGGAGAAAGAACTTGAGAGCTATATTAAGTTAGATAAACCATAGACACCGCTGGAGAAAGTGTGGGAAGGAAATGAGGCCAGGGGAAAGTTGGCATCAAATGACCACGGGTACCCTTGACAGAAGATTGCACTGTGAAATCCAAGCTGCCCCCTTCCAGGGGAGGGTAACCCCAAGGAAAGTACATCTGCAAAGCAAAGGTCCTTTCCCTTATTAATTAAAGGGGATTCAAGTAACTTTTAGAGGACATTTAAAAAAATATAAAAACTAACTCCATCCTCTATTATCACCGAGGGATTGAGCTGGGTTCTGGTTTGGCCTCCTGCGTTCTAATACTCTGAATTACATTGTCTCTACTTTGCTCATCATCTTCCTTCTTTTTCCTGGTTCTCCAACAACTTTTTGCTGCAAATATTTTATTATAAAGATTTTCTTTTTTATTATCATGTGTCAGTTCTTTTTTTTTAATGGCTGTGATAAAATACCTGAGATAAAACAGCTGGAAAAAGAAAAGACTTAGTTTGGCTAAAGGTTTCAGAGCCTTCAGTCCGTGGCTGTTTGCCCTCATCCCTGTGGACCTGTAGTTGTACAGAGAGCATCATGGGAACACATGTAGCAGAGCAGAATGCTTCATGTAATGGCGGTTGGGAAGAAGAGAAAAGGACCAAGGACGTAACCTAGGACAAAGACCAGAGCCAAATACCACCCCAGCCATGATGCACTTCCTCCAATCAGGCTCCACCTTCCACAGTTTCTACCAAGTTCCAATAGTTTATTAAATTATAAGTCTATCAGTGGTTTAATCTATTGAGTAAGGCCAAAATCTTTTGGACATTTTTCTAGCCAAACCGTTCCAAACAGACTGATATATTTAGTAAGTATTAG
Organism: Acomys minous; assembly: GCF_964271855.1. Lineage (NCBI taxonomy): Eukaryota > Metazoa > Chordata > Mammalia > Rodentia > Muridae > Acomys > Acomys minous. The sequence goes on from NC_140490.1 coordinate 4,884,449, forward strand.
GTGGATGGATGGATGGAGAGATGGATAGATAGAAAAATGGATGGTTAAATATATAATAAATGGATAATGTCCTGGATTGATGGATAGTATAGATGGATGGACAGGAGAACAGATGAATGAAAGGTAGGCAGATGGACAGACAGATGGATGGGTTGATGGGTGGGTGTATAATGTAATGGGTTGGTAGAAAAGGGAGATTAAGAGAGGGGTGGATGATAGATGAATGACAGGTGGTTGGGTTATAAGGCCTGAAACACTGAGGCTTATGATTCTAGAACTGAAAAAAATAAATGAAAACAAGGCCTTCTCCCCCCTCCCCGCCTAAAGGAGACACTTACTACTCCTTTGGACGTTTTGAGAAAATGAGGTGGAGAGAGCAGTCTCACATTCTTGACAGGTACCTTGGATCTTCTAATGCTGATATCCAACTTTACAGTTGTTGTGAGTTTCATGAGCTTATATTTTCTGGTGCTGCCATTCCATTACGTGTGTGTTTAAATAGCCACCAAAGAGTTAGGACTAGGGCAGGTAACAGAAAAAGTAGGACAAGTTTCACTCACCTGAACCAAAATTCCAAAAGTGAGAACCGCCTAAACCTTTATCTTCAACCGATTAGTACACAGTTCCTGGGTTTGGATTATTTAATTTTCAGACCTGGCTCTAAAATACTCTCAGTCTTAAAGCTGTATTCATATTCATTTCCACATTGCTTTCTGGGTGACAGTGTTATTGAAGCTTGACAAACTAAAAAGTAAAACTGAAAACTGGAAGATTTTAAGAAGCTACTTTTGTCCACAAAATTCCAAAGTCAGGCCCCTGCTCATGTAGCCTATAGGCCGCTCAGTCCCCTAGTAAGGGGAGCAGGGACTGTCCCTGCCACGGACTCTGATGCCTGTTCTTTGATCACTTCCCCCTGGCGGGGTGACTGACCAGGCCACAGAGGAAGAGGATGCAGACAGTCCTGATGAGACTTTGTAGGCTGGAGTCAGTTGATAGGGGAGAAGGGCTCCCCCTCTCTGAGGCATAGTGGAGGGTCCTGGGGGTGGGGAGAGGAAAAGAAGGGGGGACCAGGAAGAGACAAAGGAGGGGGCTATGACATTCCACCTGGCACGAGCTTATCCCAAATACAGAAGGAATCTGTCTCAGTCCATTCTTTGAATATGAATTGCTTTGCTCCCAGTGGTCATGGATAGCATAAATTGCTATTAGCCATGGCAGAGACAGATAACCTGCCCTACGGGAGAGGGAGAGTACGAAATCTGAACTCGCTGTCATTTTCTTATGGCTTGAAGACCTTCTCCTGTCTGTGGTGCATCTCAAAAGCTCACCCTGCTACAAAGCTTGTTTTCAATAAAAGTGACATAAAATCTATCTTCCTTCTCTCTCTCTCTCTCTCTCTCTCTCTCTCTCTCTCTCTCTCTCTCTTCTTAGAGGAGCTTCTGGCTTCCATGGGCTCCTACAAGAGAGCTGGAGCCAGGCTCCGAAATTCAAGCAGAGTCAACAGAACCGGTACATGAAAATGCACGCCTCTACCCCTCCCTCCCCCTCGGCCCACGTTTTACGGTGATTGGGGCACACAAGACACCTTTCTGCAGTATTTAAAACCAAGCTCTAGTGGTTTGAAAGTGAAAACTGAGGTAATCTGAACACATAGGGTACACATTATCCCAAGAGTGTGTCTGTGCCTCCCATGAGTATAAAAGAATTCTGGGTAACATGGATTGAGAAGAGTAAGTCTGGGTCCCAGACTATGTCAGGCTCCATTGGGGCAGAGTCAGGAACATTTGGAGGCAATACATCCAGTTCTGACGCAGACAGATCTATTTGTCTGGAAAACAGATCATCAGCTCTAATACAAGGCACTGCCTGTGAGTCCTTCATCCTCCTAGCTGAATCCTGACTGTCAGATGTTATAGGATTCCTGAAAACGCTTCCCAACGTTAGTGTTTCCCCACAGTCACATGCAGGAACTCACACGATTATTTTCAAAAGTAAGTTCCTTAGTGGCACTGAAGCCTTTTAGGTTTATGAGGTCCGGATTCTTGACAGCTAGCTTCAAATCCTTGGCAGGTGGAACGGAGTTCAGCAAGTCCTTTCCCATGTCTCTATGATGCAAAGCGCAGCCTGTTTCCTTCTAGCAGTGTTTCAGACCCCATCCACTCAGCACTGGAGCACTGATCTGCTTGAATCTCACTTTTGTGCAGGGTGAGAGGCACAGGTCTCATTTCTTTCTTCTGCACATGGCATCCTGTTTTGCCAGCACCATTTGTTGAAGACGCTGTCGTTTCTCCTGTGTTTGCCCTCTTTGTCAGTTATCAGATGGCTTTGGTTGTGAGCACTTGCATTTGGTCTTCTAGTTCATTCTATTATGCCTGTTTTTGCACTGGCACCATATTGTTTTCATTGCTACAGCTCTACAATATATCTTGAAGTCTGGAATAGCCAACGCCTCTGGTGTTCTTCCATTTTGCTCAAGACTGCTCTGGCTATCCAGGGTCTTTTCTGGTTCCATGTGAATTTTAGGATTTTTTTTTTCTATTTCTGCAAAGAGTGTTGTAGGTCTTTTGATTGGGCTTACCTTTGGTAGCCTAGTCATATTCACAATACTAATTCTACCAATCCATGAACACAGCACTTTCCCCCCATTTCTAGTGCGTGTCTCAGTCTTTATTCAGAGATTTGAAGCTGTCATTGTAGAGGTCCTTTGCCTCCTTGGTTACATTTATTTCAAGATATTTTATTGTCTTTGATACTGTGCTCTCCATCTCTGTTTTTTGTGCCCTGCCATTTTGCTGAAACTGTCAATTGTTTCTACAAGTTCTCTGGTGACATTTTTGGAATCTTTTCTGTATAATATCATGTCACCCTTAGCTAGAAATAACTTTACTTCCTTTCCAACTTCTGTCCCTTTAATAGTTTTCTTTTGCCTTATCGCTCCAGTTAGCCCTCCCAACACTATATCAAAAAAGAGTGGTGATTATGAACACCATCCTGGTTCTAATGCCATTGCTTGGACTTTTCTCCACTTGGGATTATGTTAGTTGTTGGTTTGCTATTCTTCGCAGAAATACAAAATAATCCTAGAATGCACGGGAAGCCAGAAAAGACCCCAGAGAGTCAAAGCAATCTTTATCAAAAAGAAGAATACTAGTGCATGGCTGTCCCAGCAGTCCCATAGCAAATACATTTTCCAGGTTTGAAACCAGGTTACAAGACCCTAAAACTGTGTCCTTTAGCACATCACTACAGCATTTCCTGCATAGTCCCCAAGGAAAGCTCTTCAATTACTGCTGGGGGGCTCAGAGCTGACTCTGGCGCTGGTGAGGGTCTATGCAGAGGCCACGGATGGAGTCTGAGAGATCAATGAACCCAGAGCTTTTGCCCATGTAATATACGGGCAAGCTGGGGCCTAGAAGGAGCCATGTGGTTCTCCCATGAGTCCCAGTAAGGTGGCTGCTGGAGTGGAGCATCACCTGAGCGCTCAGTGGGGGCAGAGTTCACCAAGCATGCTCACATTCATTTTGAGGGACTCGGTGGAGCTATTACCTTCATTTTCTAGGGCTGACACTAAAAAGCATCGTAGACTACATGCTCAGCTAACACAGCTTCATTTCCTCCTCCTGCCAGGGTTACACATTCAAGATCAAGGTCAGGATCTCGCTTCCTCTCTCAGTGCTTGTCCCTCTGTGCCTGGGAAGATCCTGGAGTCACGTGTGTACTTTAATTGCGCCTCATATCAGGACACAAGGCCGACTGTGTTAGTATCATCCTTGCAGCTTCATTTGAACTCTGTCTTTTTTTTTTTTTAAAGTCCCACATCTAAGCACAGTCTGATCCCGAGGTCCTTAGAATACCAGCTTCAGAATTCACGTTTAGGGGAGATACAGGTTAAGACACATAACAGTATCATTTTTCAGACCTTTCTTCAGTTAAGGATGCTTATATCCCTAAATTCCGGGCCATAGGAGACAGGCAGGAGGGATGCATGTCATTTTAAGACAAGGTCAGTGAATCAACCTCACACAACATCCCCATCTTCACATTCTTGCCCCACCAACCAGCTGAGTTAGGCTAAGGCCTCCACGGAACAAGAAAAATGCAGCCTCAGTGCAGGGACAAGGTGCAGATCCCTGATTGATCGGACACACCCCTCAGTCTCCACCAAGGAATTTTCAGTGGGCTGGCGCCAACCATGCTGCCGAGATCTGGGGATCAGACTAATACCCTCAACTTACCAACGGATAATCTGCCTACCACACATAAGCAATCAGTAAATTTTAGACTAACACCAGTTCACCAATGAGTCCTCCAGGTGGGCTGTGAGGAAAAAAAAGAAAATGTATTTTCCATTCTTGGGGTACCAGGCACCCATGAGTAGTGTACAGCCTCCTGGAACCTTCTCTGACTTAGAGACTCGTAAGAAGTCCTCCAGCCCCGCGTCCCCACAAAGGCTCCTAACTAAAAGAGAAGGGAAGCTGTGGATAATAATGATCCCTTTCTTATTTAAACAGGCCACTTTTCTTCCAAATAATGTATTTTTTTTGTCAGCTCAAATAGCCCCCTTTGATACGAACCTGAAAATAATTAGCCCTAATAGCACTGCTGTGAATAACACAGCACAAGGAGGAGGTAGGTCTTAATACGAGCCTTCCACTCCCAACCAAGGCACTTCCTTGGCCCCCTCCCCGCCAAAAGAAATGTAACAAGGAAAAGATTATAGGTTCAGAACCACTTGGGGAGAAATATATATTTGGAATAAATGCATGAAATCCTTTAAAAACAGCACATGCTGAAGACTTTGTGTTTAGTTTGATTTGCTTTCCAAATCACACAGGCTGCACAGTTGCAAACAATGTTTAAACAAGTACAACCCCTGAGAAGTGTGGAGAGATTTAAGAGAAATAAAAGCAAGATCAGCCAGCCTGTAATCTTCTTTTCTCTTTTCTTCCTCCCCAAAGCTGCATAAAATTGCCTATTGAGAACAATAACATATTTGTGCTTTTATAGGTAGAATGATTGGTATTATGCAAAGATTTGGCTAACAGTCTGAAGGCTCATTCACACTGATCAAGACTGCATGCTGGGAATAATTTTCGGGATGCTCAGGGGAACCCGTAATTCCCTTGGACTGCAACTTAGCAGGTCAATGTGTGCTTTGTAGGAGCACCTATAGCCATTGATGCAGAGCCATACCAACCAATAAGCCTCCAGGAAGCCCGTTCCAAAGAGGGTCTTGTAGTCCTAAGCATAACCTAAGTCCCACTTCTCTCAAGCCTGGTTGGGTGAAATGTCTCACCCAAAACAGACTATCAACTTGAAAAGTGGCACCCTGGATTTTAATACAGCGCCTAAGGTTCGTAGGGTCACATCCTGCATTCCAACAGGCATGGAGACGTTAAGTTATCCCCGGTAAGTAAACACGCATGGACTTAGGCACAGATATTGAGACACAACTACCAGTATTGTACATAAGACTAAAATCCAGACACAAGGGTAACATGGTGTGGTAATTCACGGTTCTCAGATTAAATTTGATGGAAGACTGCACAGTTTGTGATAGGAATATAGAGGGGAGAAATGTGAGTTGGAAAGTGAAGTTTTTAATATACAAAAGCCATAGGGAGGGTAAGAGATGAAAACGGAAGGCTGTATAGTTGGCATGTGGGGAATGCAAAGCATAGGAATGCTTTTCTTTGTTAATACCTATCTTAGTTAGGGTTTCTTTCTGTGAAAAGACACACCATTCCCACAGCAGATGGTGCTGGCCTACATTTCAGAGGTGCAGTCCATCTTTGTCATGGCAGGAAACATGGCAGCATGCAAGCAGATCATGGTGCTGAAGAAGGAGCGGGCAGTTCTACATCCTGGTCAGCAGCGGACAGCAGGAAGAGAGAGACTGCCACTGAGCCTGGCTTGAGCCTCTGAAACCTCAAAACCCACCCTCGGTGACATACTTCCTGCAACAAGGCCACGCCTACTCTAATAAGACCACATGTCCTACTCCTTTCAAATAATGCTACTCTCTATGAGCCTATGGGGAGGCATTTTTCCTTCATGGCCTTAAGAAGATCCTGTCCCTCAATAGGATCATAACATTATGTTTTTAATGTATAAAAATAAAACAAAACAAAATGATTTCTTGGTCTTTTAATCTCTGATTACCACACAGATGTCTGTGCTTCAAAATTCAAAGGTAGGCTGGTATATAATTCCTAGCCCCCATTTTAGAAAATTTAAGTATCTGTCCCCAAAAAGAAGTTTGTGAATTGGGTTATTAATTGGCCATGTGGACAAACACCGCAACAACATCTCCAGGCCACATGTTCCAGGTGAGACATGGAATAACATGTTGTACACAGGTGTGCAAAGACCCAGAGCCTGGGGAATCCCATGCCAGAAATGCTGCTGACACAGTTACACACACCGGAGCCACAGCTGTGGCCCTGAAAATTCTTTTATGACAAGACACCAAAACTTCCGAATGCAAAGGCAAGAAGCAACAGCAACACAGAGCAGCTCCCATCCAGGAACGAGGAGGGACTGAGCCTCGTGCCTACGAACCAAGCATGTCCTTCCACCCCTGCCACCTGCCTGTGCCTCTGAGAGGCACGTGAGGCTCATACCCTTCAAATCATTCCACAAAGATGCCCCCGAGCCCCAGTGAAGGGCCCAGCATTTCTAAGTGCTTCGGTAAATCAGAATCAATTTTCAATGAAGGTTTGGCCTAAGTTAACTCATTAACAGCGAGAAGAGATTTTAAAGAATTGAGTTTTGAAAACATCTTAAAGATTTACCTTATTCTATTTGTTCGTGTGTGTGTGTGTGTGTGTGTGTGTGTGTGTGTGTGTGTGTGTGTGTGCGCGCGCGCGCGCATACACGTATGGGTATATAGGCCCATGTGTGTGTGGACACACAAGTCTGTGCTTGTGTCTGATCCCTCACAGCTGAAGCTCCATGACTTTGTGGAGCATCTGCCTTGGTATGTGGGTGCTGGCATCTAAAACCCCAGTCTTCACTAGTGCCGAGGCAGTACTCCTCGTCACTGAGTCACCTCTCCAGCCCTGAACAGTTGTTTGGTTCCTAGCTGACCCACTACGATGGGCTACGTTTCTTATTATCAAAATATACCTCTCTGGAAGATGGCACTGTCTCCATCATGGCACAGCTCAAAGTCAGAGAAGTGGGGGGGACTGGTCCAAGGTCACCTTTAACCGCTAGCAAGGGAGCTGAGTACCACCAGCCCTTGGGCAGAGCCTCTCAGCACAGCTACTCTCCCTCTCTGACACACTTTGGGGACCGAGGAGGGAGTGCTTTTGCACAGGGTCTATAATTAGTTGTCTGGTCCCAGTTGCTAGCAGGGTAAACAACGTCCGATAAACCCACAGCGCTGTAAGTATTTATTACACTGCAACCCAGCTGCCAACTGCCTAACCATTTTAATAAAAAGCTATTTTCTAAGGTTTATGTTTTATTGCGTGTATGACTCCCTTATTGGTTAGCATTTTGGAGTTGTGGAAAAGGTTATGAATTTAGAAACTGGCTGCATTCATATCATATTTAAAACTTAATGCTATTTTATTAAAGACATATGGGCCTCTAAAGTACACATATTAAATGTCATGTAAGAAAAGTAGCAGTTTAAATCATGGTCAAGTTCATTTTTGACGTGACTCCCGAGGCTTCCCAAGATCTGAACTATTTCTTTGTAAATCTGGCAGTTTAACCGCACTCATAAATCACTTTCAAAGTGTATTATTTCTTAATTTTACTGCATTAGAGAGTGTTTGGCCTACACAGTGAACTGTTTGTAGCAGTTACATGAACAAAGTTGCACATTAATCCCACAGTGCTTGGAAGAAGAGGGAGTGGGAGATGGAAGAGCTTTCCTCCCTGGGTCTGTTTTCTTCCCACTGCGCATTTACGTTTGTACAAATATAACCCTGCGCTTCCTGTCCAGCCCCTCTCATCGATACAAGTTGCAAGTTGGCCGTGGAATTGTTCTCAATACAAGGAAGAAAGGAATCCTTCGTAACTTAATCTTTTCCCAAACAGTCCATGACTAAAAATTAGAATGCATGTAGAAATCGGCCTCTCTCCCTTTCTCTCTTTTCTTTCTTTCTTTTTTTTTTTCTTTACACATTATACTGAGTAGAAACATTTTTAAAATGTGGCTTTGTGTAATTCAGCACTTGGCTATTCTGTAATTATCTCAAGATCTGATATGTCCACCTTGGGTTTCAAAGACCTTCTAAAGATGAGATTCTATTCTCTGGACATGGGTAATAAGCCCTGACTTTACTCCCCAGCCTCTTTCTACTCTGCTTTGTGGCTGAAGGGAGCCTGATCCCAGTGACAGATTCCAGGATCTAAACCTCGGCCTTGACGTCCAGATTCGCCAAGGGAGTTGGAGGGGGATTAGGAGAGTTGAGTCCGAGGTCATCCAAATGAAAGGGCTTAAAGGCTTACTTCTGCATCAAGCATTCTTCTGCTGAGCTGGGGCTGTGAGGAGACTTCCCTGCAGCTGTCCTGTCTACCAGGACTGTGCCCGGCTGTCCTCTCAAGCATATCTGTGACCCTGAAGTAGATCTTCTGTTGTCTATACTGCACTAAACCTCAAATGCTTCCTTGGGCCTGGAGTCCTCTCTCCACCATTGTGGTGGAACACATAGCTTTTCTCTGTGCTATAAAGCTCCCAAATTCAGGAGCCTGAGTCTTCCCATGAAGAATGTATGGTGGTTTTTCTCCTTTCATATTCAGGAAATAGATGCTTAGTTAAGGTCTTGCAAAGATTCCCTAAGACATAAATCTTAGAAAACTCAGTGAAGCCAGATTGGGTAGGGACAGGACTCTATCCACTAGGGGCCGAAATGTGTCCTATTCAAGTTCACTTGCTGAAATTAAAATCCAGTGTGCCTGGGTCTAGAGACAAAGCCCCAAGGAGATCATTAATGTTAAACGAGGCCTTAATCCGATGGGACTGTGGTTTGTATGAACTGGAAGAGATAGCCTTTTTGTTTTCTCCATACCTGGATATGAAAGGAGGAAGCACAGAATAATAGGGTAGGTAGGTATTGACATGCCAGGAAGAGAGCCAGCACCTGAACCAGGCCATGCTAGCATCCTCACCTTAGAATCCTAGCACGGTGAGAAAACGGAAGTCATGTTTATTTGGCTTCTTGAGTTTGAGGCGTTTTTGTTGCAGCTTCAGAGCTGACTGATAGAAATCTACATATCCCAACGTCACTATTGTTTCTGTGTTATGTCACAGACCACTGTGAAACGGCATAGCTAAGAACATTAGCTCTCAGTCTCTATGCACCCAAATCAGTGCCAGTGCTGCCCACAGGTTCTATAGCTTTATTTTGACAAAAGACTTTGAAGGACGCGGTATAGCTCCAGCCTTCACAGTGGAAAGGCAGATAGCAGGAGGTACAGGATCAGCCTGGATTGCAAGCTTGAGCATAATCCTGAAATATGGAGTGTGCCCACCTTCTACAGGGAAAAGCAAGTCCAACGACCATAGGTATTTCGTGGAGTACAACAGATATGGTGCATTCAGATCATAAACCTTCCCAAAGAACTGCTTGAGGAAGCATCCTGGACCATGTCAGAAACAAAACCAAAATAAGCAAGTGTGAGGGACGAATAAAGAGTGACAAAATATGGGACAGGTCACCCACCCACATAGCTGCTGTGATACTCCAGAGTGTCTAACAACAACAACAACAACAACAACAACAACAACAAGAGGTGACACATCTACATTTTACTCATGAGTTAAGAGGTTCATTAAGAAGAAGCCCCACTTAAAATTTCACAGATTTATAAATACATATATATGTACATACATAAACATACATAACATATGCATATGTATATATAAGTGCATACATATATGTACATAAATACATTCATATGTATACATAAATAATTATGCATACATACATACATATGTACGTACATGCATGCATACATATATACATACATACATACGGAGCTTAGACAGAGACCATTATCTCGGTATTAGAATGAAATGGTGAGTTCTAATTCAGGTAATATAGCTCAAAACTTACTGCCATATTTTTAAATGCTCATGAAAAATAAAATTATCTGAAAGCTTCCCTGGTGGAAAGGCTGAGCAAAATTGCTGTTGCTGACCACGGCACTGCACTTGGCTTAGCTAACAATGAAGGAAGCAGAGCAAGGAGAATGACGGAAGGCTCCCTGGCTGCTCCTTTAAGATGCTCTGTGTGAAAAGCAGAGGAGCGAATGGGGGATCAAACTGTCCTACCAGCTTTTGGAGACCCACCAAGGGAAGGCCTGCCCTACTGTACTAATGACATGACACTTGTCCTAATCCAAGTGACAGAGAGGATACATACGGGTTACAGGGAGTGTACTTGAGTCCTGAAAGGTAATCTACACTTACCCATGGTGGGAAAATGGCGGGAGACCTCACACACTCCCTGGGTGCAGGAATGGTTACATGTTTCCAAGCTGAATTTAATAGTTGTATGTGTATAAATTTGGACATTATTCAAAGTTTTAGGTGGGAAAAACAAGTTCTAACTTTCCTGAATGCAACTTTTAAGGTAAGAAATGCCTTGAAGGGCAGAGATACTTTATTTTATTTGAATGAGAATTAGGTCTTTACCTTTAGAGTATCTAGCACTCAACAAGCCCACTGCTTCAAAAAGGACCTGTTGTAATTCTTTTTTGATCTTTCTTTGTTCTGTTTCTCTCTTTCCTTCCTTCCTTCCTTCCTTCCTTCCTTCCTTCCTTCCTTCCTTCTTTCCTCAATACAGGGCTTCTCTGTGTAGCCCTAGCTGTCCTGGAATTTGCTCTGTAGACCAGGCTGTAGACCTTGCTCTCAGAGGTCCACCTGCCTCTGTCTCTCAAGTTCTAGGATTAAAGGTGTGTGCCACCATGCTCTGCTGTTTGTCTAAAGTTTACCTGCTGGTCAATACCTCTCTCTCTACACACACACACACACACACACACACACACACACACACACACACACACACACACAGATGCACAGACACACACACAGACAGAGAAAAAGAGAGGACACTCTGAAAATCATGTTTTAAATACATTCAGAAAGCTGGAGTAATTTTTCTTGTTTATTTATTTGTTTGTTTGTTTATCTATGTAGATATTTAAATGCATTTCTGGGCGTGCTAGGGATTGAACACAGTGACTCACACATGCTGAGTGCGTATTCTGTCCCTGGGCTTCTCTCCTGCCCAAAGCTGCTGCTTTTTTCTTTCAATACATGTTTTGGGGGATGGGGGTCAGTAAATGGAGTTCCGGGCCTTGCACACACTAGGCATCCCCCTATCACTGAGCTAGCCTCAACTTTTTATTTTCAACTTTATGGAGATGTTTCCTTTGAACTGGATAGCCCAAGGCCACCCTAGACCAGCCACTCACTGCTCTTCCATTCTACCCACCGCACTGCTCAGGTTTCCTCAGTAGGAATCCAAGGCCTCATTGCATCCTTCGGCTTTTGGGAGTTTTCTTCTCTACCTTCTGCTTGAACTTTTCTCATCCGCTGATGATAAAATGTGACTGGGAAATAAGCACAACGCCAGAATAGATGGGTCTACTGCACCCTCATGTTCTCCTTCAGCTGCCATGCCAATAGGCAGATGCTAAAGTCCAACTGTTCACTTCAGAATGATGCTGTGATTTGCCCTTGGGGCCTGGCATCTCTGTGGCCTTATCCATTCTGTAGATCTGCCTGTCGCCTAAGAGACTTGGCTATCTACAGGTTTAATTCCTACAATATGAAACATCTATTGACCCAGAGACACTTTCCAAGCAAGGCAGAGCTCCATGAAGCCACAGAGTCCACATAGAGAGGATGCTGGAACATCCCAGTGGAGGGACACCAATGCCACCGTGATCTTGCCTCCAGCACTCAGTGACATTTCCTCTGTTAAAGATGAACTACCTTTGCATTCCCAACCCAGTTGTCCTCATCACGGGCCAGAGTCATGACGATGGACGCAGGCCTGGGTAGGCAAAAAGAAATACATTAAAGATGACGTTTGGCTCAAGCTTATCACACATCTGGTGCCCATGAACCAAGCTCCAAAGCTGCATATGGACCTTGAGGCATGGTCAGTTTAGTTTGGTGAATGGTAGTTTAAGCTTCAACTCAGCCACTTGACTTGATTATCTAAGCACTTGTGATGAAAGCATCTTTTTTTTTCTTTCCATTCTCTTCCCTTCTATTTCAAATTTAATTTTGAAAAATAGTAGGAACTCTAAATGATAAGATCAAGATACCCAAAACCCTCTTTCCAAATGGATCAAGGGACTGGAGAGATAGCTCTGTGATAAAGAGCCCTGGTTTGTATTTGCTTTTACAGAGGACCTGGTTTGGATTCTTAGCACCTACAAGATGGCTTAAAGGCATCTATAACTCTAGGTCCAGGGGGCCAAATACCCTCTTCGGCCTACATTGGCACCAAGCATACACATGGCATACATGCATACATACATACATACATACAGGCAAAACATTCACACATAAAACAGCATAAATAGATCTCAAAGTGATTCAAAGAACTGTCAAGCCAGTACTGTGCAGATAACAGACACCAATGGCTGTCAGAGCATCATCCTTATTACCAATAATCATAGGAAGGAGAACCTTTCATAGCCTACTTAAGGATCAGAAGCTTAGATCCACTTCTTAATACAAAGATCACAGATCCCACAGGGGAAATAATCTTTTGATCAAGAACATGCCAAACATCATTTGAGATTATCAGGACTCATAGGCAGGACAGTCACTATGGTACCTATGAACCCATTGGCCTTCCCCTCACTTTAGCCTATGTGTAACTGATCAACCCCTCTCACCCTGCAGGAGTTAATGCTGCAGACTGTGATCATTTCCGGCCTCAAATTCTGTCAGGTGGCCTTGCAAGCATCAGAGGTAAGGCTGGGAGGATGGGAAGGCCAATCCATTTATCAGTCAGGTTCTTCAACCACACTCAGTCCTGGTGACGTGTAGTAAGTGTTCTTTTCGTACGCATAGGTCGATGGGAGACTAAAGGGTTTGGTTTCAGGCTGAGTTTGGTCCAGGTGTGCCTCTGGACGGCAGGCTTCCAGCTGCATGGTAGAGCACTGTTAAATGCATAGCCAGTGTCCTGGTGTTAGTTCAAAGAGCACCTAGCCTTCACTCAGCGCTCACTGTCTACTGGGTATTTTATTAGCTATTTATTGCTCAGTGTGCCTCTCCTGTTCTTTTCATGGTTGATCACAAACTTACAAACACAGTGAGTAGAAACACATGGTGTTTCAGGTCATGACCCAGAATTGAAAGGTTGTCACTTCCACTCACCTACCATTGGTAAAAGCATTACACGGCCAAGGCCAAGGTCAGGAGATGAGAGGAGGGCGTTCCTCCCTTACAGGAGTTTCCACAGCAAGGGCAGAGAGAAGGGCACCACTAGTTATTGACAAAATACATTCTGGCATACTTCTCCCAAATGTTGGGTTCCAAATACAGTGCAGTTCCCTGATAGCCTTTGTGTCATCATTCATGTTTAAGGAGCCCCTCTTACTTCTATGAGGGACTCTTGTCTTGGCTGTATTCAGATATCTTTGAACAAAATGATCATTTCTGAAAGCAGGCAGCGGGGAAAGTGAAAGCAGGCCACGAGGATATTATGAAAACTCTCGACACCACTGGAAACATGACACAGTTTCCTTGGCCTCAGAGTCCATACAGAGCAGCCTGTGTGTGTGGTGTGTGCAGAGCAGCCTGTGTGTGTGTGGTGTGTGCAGAGCAGCCTGTGTGTGTGTGGTGTGTGAAGAGCAGCCTGTGTGGTGTGCACAGAGCAGCCTGTGTGGTGTGCGCAGAGCAGCCTGTGTGGTGTGCTCAGAGGCTGCAGAAGCACCTGTGATTTGTGTCACTTTCCTCATCTGTGTTGGCTAATACTGCTTGTTGACTTCTTCACAAGATCTAGACTCTCCAAAGAAGCAAAAATCTGGGCATGGTGGTGTGGGATGTAATACATTATGTGACTTTAGGTAGGAAGAGTAGCACCATTACATGGACTGGGGTTCTAGACTTCAAAAAAAGGCAAATGCTAGCTGAGTACCTACATTCATATACTAAGTACCTAAGCTCTTCTTTCTCACTGTGCATGCAACGTGACCAGCCGCCTCACGCTCTGAGCTTCATGCCTCCTCCACTATGATGACTTAAACACTGTAAGCCCTGATTTGTTTTGTTGTTTACTTTCCTTTTGTCTGACATTTTGTTACAGCAGCAAGCAAACTCGTACATCTTCACTGTTAGCTGTGGGTCTCCATCTGCAGGCGGTGCTTTGGCTGTGGCCTGTCTTCTTTGCCTTCAGCTCACTGCCGCTTCAAGGCAACGCCTGGGAAATTGCTTCCAAAGAACAATGCTCTGAAGGCATCTCCTCCTCCAGACAGGGGATGCCATGGTGTGAACAAACAGACAGATACACAACCCGTCGGAGACTTCCCCCTCAAAGGAATGTGACGAACGGCAAAGTCAGAAACAATAATGAAAAGTAAACAAACCACAAATGTTTGGCTTCCAAAGCTGTTTGCAGACATATTGCCTAAGCATTTTCCAAAAAATAAATTAATTAAAAATTTTTCCTTCTCTTTAAAAGTTACTAAAAATAGATTTTGCATGTGTCTCAAGACAAGAAACATCTGTGAAGAAACAAAACAATGCAGAAAGCATGAACGCAGCTAGGTAGTTAGAAACATCTAGAAAATCACACGACATTTAGAGTTTTTGCTTTGGATATTCAGCACTGCAGAGAACTTTAAAACACAGCTAAATATCTATCTGACCACATGAACTGTACATGTAGCTTACAAAATTTGTTTATGGGCAGGTCCAAATTATATAAAATACAGATTAAATGTTCATATATTTTTTAAAAAATCTAGAGGTAGCCTCTGAATGACTATTGATTTTAATTTTTACTAATTAATTTACTTTATGTGTGTGGATACTTTGCCTGCATGTGTGTATTTACACCACATGCATGCTTGATTCCTGTAGAGGCCAGTACAGGACGCCTGATAAGCTGGAACTGGAGTTGCAGAGCATTGCGAGCCATCACGTGGGTGCTGAGATTCAAACCCAAGTCCTCTGCAAGAGTCCACAGTGCTCTTGACTGCTGGGCATCGCCCCGGCCCTTCCACAGCCTTGTTATGTTTGCACTTGGTTTAAATGAGGGCAACTGAAGAGATCAAGGACATATGCACATTATTTTAGAGTAACATAGAATTTATGAAAACACTAGTTTAGGCATCAAAATAACCCAATTTCAGCACAGAGGAAACCACTAAGTAGGGCTCCATTAAAGGGCAGATAGCCACCATGGCAGCAGGTACCACAGGGAAAATTTCCTTTCAGCTTTATGTAACTGTATAGAGGCCCAGTCATCCTTCTGAGATAAGATACTTCTTAACTTTAAAAGTCCAACTAGAAGGAGGTGGGTCTGACAAGGAGTGTGGGGACCACACTCAGGAATGGGTTACTGGAACTACAGACCAGACCCTAGCCCCCCTTGAAGCGCTGCCCAATGGGAATGCCTCGGGACAGACAGCATGGTGGCCACAGGTCTTCTCACCAAAGTAAACTCTAGGCAAATCTGGAAATGCACATATCCAGCCCAGAGTCTGTCTCTCCGCCCAGTGCTCATGCCTAACTCACTGTCTAGGACAACGATCACTTCTACTTTTTCAGGTGATCGTGCTTAGCCAACTGAATGATGTGTGCAAGCCAGGATGAGTCTCTCAGTGTGCTTTGCTGTCTGTGGTTCATGATTTTAGTAAGGACTGACTGGAACGCTGCCAGAGGCCAAGCATTTTTAGATGCAAGATTAGAGAAAGCAGACCCCAGTCTATGGCTTCAGGGAGATGGTATCCAAGAAACGGTCAGCTTCCTCAGGCCAACAAAAAAATGGCTTCCTTTAAGTCCACTTCCTGCCCTTACCCTGCATTGTCTTTCCCATAGAACCCCCCCCAAACAAACAAAGACAAGATGAGAGAAACTGACTATACATAGGATCTTCTGTGCCTGACCTTGAACATCAGGACTGGGGCTGTGTCGAGCAGTTATGGGAACTGGTGATTCTCGGACACAAGAAATGGTCAAGGTGTAGTTTGGCATGAGAACTGAGCATACTTCCAGGGCAGGTGCACTGAAGTCTATTCCCTTACCAATTTATTTGTCTTTCCCTCCTTTTTTCTCCCCATCCCTCTTTCCTCTCCTCCTGTCCCTCCTTGCATTTCTAAATATCTGAAGACACAATACCACAAGCTGGACAAAACTTCACACATACATAAGTCACACACCTCGCATGCTGGGAACCCAGGCACTCTACATACGGAATGTATAATACTGACTGGTTCACATCAGAACTCAGGTGAAAGGACAGTGAGACTACACTCTCCTTGTAAGGCAATGACCATAAAAACAAGCACATTTATATGTACCTGACTGTTTCCCAACACAGGCGGTGATGCTCAGTCCAATGCCCCCTGTGGCTACAGACATCCCCCACCCCCATGGTTCCTCTGAGATTCTAAATATTAAACAGTCAGTAGCCAACTTTGAGTGTGTGCATGTAAACAAGAGGGCTCGGCTTTAAATAATTATGTCAAAGAAATGACAACTGTGCTCTTTGCCAGAACCAGGATGAATAATTACAAAGCCAGGACATAATTAAGCAATTGTGACTGTCGGGATGCTGAGCTGCTTCTCTGATGTGCAGGGCTGGTGTGTCGCCATACGTGCCCTCCTGGACAGGCTTCTGTGCTTCTTTGATCTACATTTCCCAGTGCAGCCATGGGGGTCAAGGTCTGGTCATTCCAGATGCCTTTCATTGGGAGCCTTGAGCCTCTCAGTTCCTAGTTTGGTGCTTTCTCTGATTGACAATGGCATGATTCGATGGCCAAGGTTTGACAAAGATATATATTTTCTTTAAAATTCTGGGAAATGAGCAAATCCCAGCTGTTGTAGGTCCATTAAGTGTATACACACACACACACACACACACACATACACAGAGAGAGAGACAGAGACAGAGAGAGATACACACACACACACAGAGAGAGAGAGAGAGAGAGAGAGAGAGAGAGAGAGAGAAACAGAGACAGAGACCATATATATATATATATATATATCATGTGTCTGTGTGTGTGTGTCTGTGTGTGTTTGTGTGTGTGTGCGCACCTGTGTATTTGTAAACATTAGCTATCAGTTTCTCATGAATCTTTCCCTAGAACAATTCAAACTCAGAAGAAAGGTATCTTTGAATCAACAAAAGCCAAAGATCAGTCACGGAGGCAAGATGTGCCATCAGGAGACAGAGAGCTAGGGAGAACTTGGACTCAAGTGTCCAGGCCTGCCAGGTACCAAATCAAACCTCAGTGACACAGAGAGTTGATTAGTTCCTGGCTGATTTTGCATTTGCGTCAGCCGAGAATACCCAGCCTGCCCATTCCCCACCTCAAAGGCAAGGGCTGTGATTGGAGAGGCATTTTCCATTCTCCCAAATACTTTATGTCAGGAATGAAATGAAAACAGCTCCCCAAATCATGGCCTCCTTGATCATCCATCAGAACAGTGTGCTGAATAAGCACAATGGGCCCCTGCTGCCCTGGGAAGGACAGAAGCCAGCCAACTTGAGATTCTGATTCTGTTATGAAAAATAGGTCTTCAGCAAGTGTACGAGGCACAGCTCCAGCAATTTAAGGGAAGGAAATTGCTCTCCACTTAGAAGCAGACTTCAGGTGTACACATTCCTCCCAGAACATACATATGTACATAAACACAGAGACAGAATGGATATATGTATGTATGTATGTATGTTTGTATGTATGTATGCATGTATGTATATACACCTGCATAGGAACAAGCATGTGTCTGTACACATAGCAAACAGGCAAGAACAGCCATCTGAATGCCAGTTTATTAATTCAGCAAAGAGCTCATTTGGTTCCTTCTATCTGCAGGAAAAATATCAGCGTCTCTCAGAAAGCAACAGACAAAAGGGAATCGCCTGCCATTCGGCAGACATATGACAAAGCAGTAATAGCGAGGAGTCTTCTTGGGATCTTGAAGTATCATCACATAAAAACTGTTAACTAGAACCCCAAGAACTCTGGTTTGGGTCCTCTGTGTACCTCATGAGGGTCTTAGGCTTCTCTCTCTCCCAGATCCCTCACACACAAAGCAACAGAAGGGATCTCCTACTAGGCATGACGCCTCAGAAAACAGAAGCCAAGATCTCAGGGCTTCTTAGTCAAGGGGATTTTTGTTTCTCTTCTCAAATAATTAATGGGCAGTTTTAAGTGTAATACAGTTAGTAAGGGCATTAGAGTCAATCACACAAACATGTGCTAATTCTGTAATTGATTGGAGGCTAATTGGGGACACTGAAGAGCACTTCGGATGTCGCTAATGACTCAGACAGCTGATGGCAGGTTTTAAGGAACCTTTCCTCACGATGCTCAGAGGCAAGAGGGAATTCCAGATCTCCCTTTCTCCACACAGCAAGCCAGTCCATGCCCACCTGTCTTCCTCACTCAGGCTCTCAAGAGAAGTTTCAAGAGTTCCAAGACATCCCCAGGGAAAATATTGATCCCCTCTCTCCCCTCACTGGGCTAAAACAGCAGAGTGAGAAGGGGCAGGTCCCATGTCAGACATAAGAGTAAAAATCCAGCTCAGGAATCCATGACCAAGTGACCTTGGGAAGCTCTATGAACTGCTCTGGGCCAGAACTCCACTATTTATAAAGTGAGTCAGTGGTGTGCACAGTGGTGTGCACAGGGTGTGTACACACCCTTCAGTGTGTATAGAGTCCTGAGTCATGGAGCACTGGAAGAGAGTCGGGCACACACAGAATACAGCATCCCAGTGTGGGCAGCATAGTTAGTCCTTCTTCAGGTTTCCCTTGGCAGTGTTACAGCTTCCAGTCGCAAAGAAAATGAGGGCAAGATAAGGTGTGAGGGGCAGAGAGGAGGGATGACCAGTACCTGACCCTGGGCTATCACAGAGACATCATCTGCTGTACTTGACTGGGGTTGGTGATGTTGGCTGTCCCTGACATCCTAAGGAAAGATGAGAAAAGGAGAGAAAGGAAAGAAGAAAGGAAGAAAAGAAGCCAGGAGATAAATTCTTTCATTTGGACAAAATGGCAAACGCTGGAATAACTAAAGGCAGTCATGTGCACTATGTCAGGCCTATGCTCCAATAAGGAGAACTGTTAACACTTTAATAGCTATGAAATGAATCACTCAATTAATTCTCCACATGCTGAAACAGGTAACAATACATTTATCTGCCAGAATTATACCCTCCATATCATATATTTCCACAACTGTTAGCAATTTTATTCGGCATAACAGGAAATCAGTCGCACCTCATGGATTCAGGGAAAGAAAGTGGCCCGAGGTCTGCTGCCAACAGCGTGACTTGATGGAAGAGGTTTCATTGTTCTGCTGTGTTTTGGCTTTCTTTGGCTTTGCTTCCCCGCTTAATCACTTCCAATGCATGTACAGAGGGCTATAAGTCACTGGGCGAGGACAAACTAGACCTTCAGGATTCCTGTGCCAGCATTTTCAACATATAGCTGCAATTTCATGGGCGGTAACTAAGAGCTCCACAGTGCTCTGGGGTAATGAAGTTTCTGGAAAGGGGTCATCATCAGGGTCGCCGAATCCACTCCCAGGGCTCAGGCTTCTTAGAAGAGCCCAAATGTCTCCCAGAGAGATTATTGCAAGCATCCTTGAAATATCCTTGTGTCTGAGCCCAGGATTCTAAAGCTACTGTCAGGAACTGTATGTAAGGAGCAGGCAGAAGTCCCAACATGCTTGTCCAAACACTGCACACTGTGCTAAGGGCACCGCAGCAACTGAAGAGCTTTCATCTTTGATAGAAGGTAATTATCCCCTTTTAGTAGCAAGAAACACGAACCTCCGCCAAAGGACAGGAGGAATCGTGCCCGCCCCAGAAGCACAAAATTCTCACTGTGTTCTTTTTCAGCTCCATGCCCCCTTGAGAAGGAAGCCTTGAGGAGGCCTGGAATTCACCTGTTGAACTTCACTAAGCTCCATTCATATTTCTGTGTGTTTTAACTATGTATTTTTCCTATTGCTATGCTAAAATTCCATGGCCAAAACAACTTATAGAAGAAACAGCTTTTTTTTTTGTAGGCTTAGAGTTTCAAAGGGTGAATACATGACCGTCATGACACAGAGCGTGCCAGCAGGCAGGCAGGCAGTGGGCAGGCAGGCAGTGGGCAGGCAGGCATGGTGCTGGGGCAGTGGCTGAGAGCTCACATCCTCATCCACAAGCCCAAGACGGAAGTGGAAACCACAAATGGCACAATCCTCCAACAAGGCCACACTTCCCAATCCTTCCTCAACAGCTCTACCACCTGGAGACCAATCTTCAAACAATGAGCCTTTGGGGGCCCTTTCTCATTTAATCCTCCACAGTGTGTTATAAATGAGTCTCCTTAGACTGAGTGATAGGGAGAGCTAAACTATTCCCAATCAACTTCATGGCTGGCCAGCCCTGTGTCTCGGCTTGAACACTGGTGTGAGATCGCATCTACTTTCTAAATATACAGAAAGATGTTACCCGTGATGCTCTGCAGAGAAACCAGCAGATGAAAACTGGACAGTAGCAGCTCACCTTTGGCTTCACCACCTTCATGAAGGCCCCTCTGAGCAGTGCCTCCTCCCGTTCTTGTCTGGTGACTTTCTGGGCATCCAGAAACTTCAAATTGGGCAGCTTGTGCAGAACAAAGCACCTGGATGTGGGAGGGAAGGGGGGGGGGGAAGGCAGAAACAACTCAGGAAGATTGGAGTGACAGCCTCAGGGATGTGGGTCCTATGTCTGACCCTTGGGAGTCCACACCATAAGGCTTCACGGCTTTAGATCTCAACCACTCCCGTCTTCCTTCTCCCCCCAAAACTGTTTTCCCCCATCAGGGGAAATTTGAAGAGTTGCACTTTATACATACCACCAAACTTGAGTGATAATTACACTTGACTCAAGGGTAGATACATCCCTCATTAGGAATATGCAGCCAGTAGGACTCTGTGAATACATCTCTTTGTTCCATTTTAGGAAATGGGCCATGCTTCAGCATGGAAAGTTCTCAGTAAGACTAAAGCAGACCTTGATCAGAGGTACCATGTATGTAACTGCTTTTACTGGGCGACATCTGTGTCATTCTCAGCATTGGTACAGCAGAAATGCAAGCTGGAGCTCAGGCTGGAGGCCAGGATTTCCCAGGTAGGATCTTACACGAGCCCCACTAAGCTGGATGGCTTTGGGGATAGACTAGGGCATGCACGTGGCTAACAAGTGCTTCCCCGAGGACTCAGGACAGTCTTAGGCACTTTCTGCCACCATTTCTGGGTAACTTCCACCATGTATCATGGAGATGATCTTTGTCTAGGATAAATAGGAGGCAGGGGTGGTTTCTAGGGTTTTTAGTATCCCCGAATAACTCAGTGGCCTCTATGGCCTTTGAAAGAATCAGTAGTTCTCACTATAGCCCACCACAGATAAGCCAACAGCTATGTGTGTGATGAACAGCCCTCCAACTAATGTGTATACAGGGTATTGGCAAGAAGAGACACTTGGCCAGGGTACATGTTTATAGATGTATAAGTACATAGACACTGGACTATACTTCTTTCTGGTCAGCAACAGCCACCAGCCCAGTTACTTCTCATGAGGACCAAGTTCTCTATCAATCCAATGAGCAATGTCCAGGCCCTCTACTGCTTTGGAAGAAGAGATGAACACCCAATGCCAAGAGCAATGAACAGTCTCTAAAGAGACCTATCACTTCCTGCATGCACCTCCTTAGAATTCTCTCGCCTTCTAAATCCCAACCTCAGAGAACTTTCCTTCTCACCTCCAGCCTGTACTACTGCCTTCATTCTAAACGTTCCTATCTGCATCCAGCCTAACAAACTGTCATTTTCTAGTGATTTCCTTGTTCAAGTAATGAATGCCCCATCTAAACTACAACCTTCTCGAAGGCTTACCTTCCTTATATCATAGAAACTAAAGCAAGAAAGAGTTCAGTAGCCTGCCCACTCATGTCAGCCACGCAAACATTTCTTGAGTACCTACTATGTGTCTGGCCCTAGGGAGACAGATGCGATTATGATGCCCTCCACTCTCAAGGTAGTTCTTACTGTAATGGGGAATGTGTATTGACACACAACCAACTAGGAATCAGTGAGGCTAATTTGTGCACCAAGTGTTTATGGGAAAACAGAATAACTGAAAAGGGGAAAAGGAGGAATATATCATCTCGAACAGGCTTCAAAGAACCAAATTCCAAAGCAACCCACTTAAGATTTTATCAGTGTAGCTATTACTTGGATGCACACTGTGCCTCCCTCCCCCACCGCAGCCTAGGGTTCCCAGAGCCTCCTCACACATCCACAAGGTAATTCCATATCACCAAGTGACCTTTATAAGCTTATTCAGGTAAAAGACCTGGCCATCACTCAAAAGCCAGAGGCAGCATTTTAAAGGCCCCCCTGGACTCTTAAAGTCAAAACACACTAAAATTATTTTGCAATTAACTTCAATTAATTCACTTATGAATTAATTTATTATTTCACGTGACTGAGCAAGCACTTGGGCTTTGGACATAGGTCAAAGGTCAACATTTCAGAGCTAGTGTTCCCCTTTCCCTTTACAGAGGTAGGGTCTTTCTTTTGATTTTGCAGTGCTGCGTATTATGGGATAGATGGCCCATGAGCACTTGGGCTCCTGTCTTTACCATGTATCTCCCCATAGGAGGGTCCGGATTACAGATGTGCACCATCAAAGTGCCTGGGATGGAAGTCAGGTAATCAGGATTGTGTGGTTCCCTCAAATTCCTTTATAGTCCATCCCAAGACCAGAGGTCCTAGAATACATGTCCCTGCTCGTCTCTTTCTTCCTCTATTCCTCCTTCCTTCCCTCCCTCCCTCTGCCCTGCTTCCTCCCTGGCCTCAATCTATTACCCCTTTTCCCTTCCCTCTCAAAGCCTTTCCTTAACCCTAACTCCTGAACAGCTCTGTCTTACCCAAAATGAGGCAAAGGGCTCAAGCATTCTCTCTTACCCTTTAGCAGAATTCCCACCAGCCTCAGACTGTCAGAGAAAACTTCCATCTCCTGCTTATACTGGCAAAGTCTTGATGACAACAGACTTTCAAATAAAGACGTGTACAGACAGAAACAGTATGTCAGGAGTGACGCTCACAGGAGTAAAGACGCCCACTAAGTGTAGGGTGGGAAAAGATGAATATTCAGGTGAGGACAGCACTGGTATTAGAAAATCAGCTGATGTTTAATGCTGGAGTGAAAGATGCCTTCATGGGGCTGCCAGGAAGCAGGTGACAACAGACCTCGCATTGTCATTTCGCCTCTCTTTGGATCACAGCTCTGAAATCAAAGGAGGGAGACAGAGAGGTGCTGGCTTTTAAGCTAGTTAAAATTTTTTAGATGACAAAGAGCTGCTGTTTGCAGCCGTTCTTCTTAGAGTCGGAGAGACAGCCTATGACAGAGTCTGCCAGTCACCTCTAGACTCCCAGTGACTTCATTTCCATCCTAAGGGCCACCATGAGTTCCCAGAGTGGTTTGGGGGGACTCTCGGGTTACCCAGTCTGATAGGATCAGAGTGTGGGCCCTGGCAGGATAACAAACCAGAATAGACCACCCACTCTCAATAGATCAATTAAAAAGACTAATTAATTTTGAGAAGAAAAAAAAAAAAAAAGAAGATATATCCAATGGTGGGGATTGGAAGACTGGGACAAGGAACAAGGAGGTCTAATGACCTCTCCCCAAGGTCCATCTTGTTGGTCATAAAAGGGTGTTTAGTGTTCAAGAGAGTCAAGAGAGGCCCAGAGGTATACACAGCTGAGCAGTTCTGACCAAAGTGTGGGGGGGGGGTCTGTCACCATTGTCCCAGCTCAGGTGAGAAGCTGAGATCATCTCAGGGAGACAAGCGTCTCCTCTGGTTGGCACCAGGCTTCCAGGCTTTTCCTTCTTCTAGATCTAGATTCCCAAGGGAATTCCAGTCTCTGGGAGTCCACAGACTGGTGGCCAAAGGCAGGGCACACATGGCTCTTCACAGTATCTTCATCTCAAGGGGCCCACAGAGGAAGGAGATGAACAATTCCTGAGAGGTATTCTCAGACCTCTACCTGTGACCTGCCACATATGTCACACACACACACACACACACACACACACACACACACACACACACACACACACACAAATTAATGGATTTTTATGTTAAAACGGGGCTAGAGAAATAACTCTGTAGTTAAAGGCATCTTGTGTTTCTCTGGAAGACCTAAGACCCAAGACAAGAGGCTCCCAACAGCTGTAACTGAAGCCCCAGAGGACCTGACACCCTCCCATCAACTCCATGGGTACCTACACATCTGTAGCATATTCTCAGTATATACAGAGACCCATAAACAAAAATTAATATTTAATATTGCCATCGCGGTCAGAATAGCTACATGGGGGAGGGGCAGGCTTATCCCCTTACAATCCACTGTCTCCTTGGGAGTGTCTTTTTTTATTTGTTTACACATTCTATGAGTAATTATTGAGGAGCTGCTACCTGGAAAGAGTGTTGCGAGGTGTGCCGAGAAGGGTCAGAGATACAGCAGAAGATCCCTGCTCTCGGAGCGCCCTACACTCTAGCACAGGGTCTGCACTCTAGCATGGTGGTTCTTGACTTTGAGCAGGCATCCTCATGACCCGCAGGCTTATTAAAGCACAGACGCAGACGCCAGCCCATCCCCAGAGCTCCTCACTGAGGCGATCTGGACCGAGGCCTGGAATTTATGTTTCTAATAAGTTCCCAGGTGATGCTGTCACCGCTGCCATCCTGCTGAGAACCAATGTCCTAGTGAAAACAACACCACGAGGACTAATAGTTGGGAAATTATGAGCCCAATGAGGCAGCCAAGACTCTCTTTCCCAGTTCAGCGAGCAGTGCACCCTGCCACGGCACCTGGGCCACAGGAGCCCAGCTAACAGTCACATTTGCCAGGTCTTCCTGTCCCCCGGTGGCTTAGGATAGGCTCCGGCACCCCTGCCACATGGTAGGACAGTGGGTGTCCTGCCTGCCCGTCCTTTGCTGGTCCTGAGAGGTCTATATACCTTCGTCCTAGGTCATGTCAGAGTGTCAAAAGCTGCAGTTTCCATCCCGAGTGCAACACAAGTTTGCCATAAAATCACAAGAGCAGATTCCCGGAGCCACGGAACGAAGGCTTTTACAATATCAATTCAACCCTTGTAAATTTAATCCGGGGTTATTTGTTGCACCCAGATCTCTTTACGGTGATGTATGACTTAGTTACGGGGGTTATCACAGCCGTATCCTAAAGTTGCATAGTACATAAAACATTTCAGTTAACAATGCGTGGAGGTTAACTCCCCCAGATAACCTGTAATCACAAGGGCTAGTCCAGATGACATCCCTCTGTCAGCTCCCAGGAGCTATTGATGGTTCAATCAGTTCGTTTTGAAGGAAAAGAACAACAAAAGGCCAGTAAACTTATTCAGACTGTCAACGGGGGGCTATGGGGAATGGGACTTGCAGGTAAGTAATTCTGGGTGTTTTAAGGCTATTATCAAATAGCAGTGGCTGAAGGAAGAGACAGCCACTAATAACACAGAAGAAGGCAGCCGTCATAAACCACTTTATGGCAGAGGCCCCCCCCCCAATAAATCCTGTGACACCCGGAGACAGCTTCAGATTTATTCAATGGCTTGTTAAGCCAGGGCACTGCCTAATGAGAAGAGATGAGTCTAAGTTAAGTCTCACGACCCCAGCTACAGAGGGTGACTCCAATTTTTCTGACCTT
Source organism: Acomys minous (assembly GCF_964271855.1). NCBI lineage: Eukaryota > Metazoa > Chordata > Mammalia > Rodentia > Muridae > Acomys > Acomys minous. Next base: position 4,910,378 of record NC_140490.1, read on the forward strand.
CTCAAGGTGGCTAGGGGGATGCCACCAGGGCCAGAGGTGGTGGATCTTAGAGCCTCTGTTTGTTGTGCTCTGGAAGGGGAGGTTATCAGGAGAGCAGGGAGCCCTGCAAAGGTGCTTACATATTCATTTGTCTCCATGTGGAGACACATTCCCTAAAAATGAGAGGCCACCACCCAGAGGCTCTCAGGTTCCCTCTCTTCATGTGAAATGGTAGACTTTCTTATAGGACCCTTTAAGGACAACGCTAAATCTGGAAGGAAGAAGGAACAATGTTAATCCTTTTGTTATTATTGAAAAAAATCCATTTTTTTGGCCCTAATAACAATGGCTTTAGTATTTTCTGCCTAGACACCACAGAGAAAGGAATGCATTCTCTTGTCTTACCCATCACGTTACCCCCAGAAATATTTTTCTTCTCCCCAGCAATGGCATAAACCACAGACAAACGCCAAGGACTTCTAGGATCAGCTGGTGGGGTTGGCGGCCATATTTCTTTCACTAAAATGGTTCAAGATCTCGTGCGTTCTCAGAAGAGCCAGGATGCAGACTGCTGGGTGGCTTCTCCATTCCACTTACGGTCGGCGTGCAGTGCTTCTTCTCCTTATTTCCTGACGCCTTTTTACTCCCATACACCGGGACTACAGACACAGTGTACAAGTTACCGAGGCTCTACCTGGTGGCTGGTGAAGGCAGCCATGGGTGATCCTTTCACTGTTCTCAGTCCCCGCCCCCACCACGAAACTTAACAGAATAGGGCAAGAATGCCAACAAGACAACATGATTCGCTGTCAACTGGATTACATCAACTCTGCTTAATAACCCTGGCTTTCTCCTGCTGGTCAATAGCCCTGATCAACTGCTGAAGGTGTTTGATTACTAAGAGAAATCAGCAACGGCTTACACACAGCTTTTTTGAGAGACCAAAGCTCTTAGAGATTAAGAGGGGACACGTAAAGCGAGAGAGGTCATCATGATGAAAAGTTGGGGGGAGCTTTCAGGGCAGGGCAGAGGGCTCAGGCTGTGGGGCTGAGGGGCTTTGAGCTTGCCCACCTGAGCCTGTTTCTCTATCTGAGCATGAGAGTGGACCTCAGGCGCCTTCAAATGCTAATTTTCTAGGATTCTCTGCGGTCAAAGATGACTGACAATAAATACACCCATGAGGTTCCTTCCTGATACACCAGCTTTGCCCAATTGCCACCCCTCCCACCTCCAGAGAAAGAGAGAGAGAGGGAGGGAGGGAGGGAGGGAGGGAGGGGGAGAGAGGGAGGGAGGGAGGGGGAGAGAGGGAGGGAGGGAGGGGGAGAGAGGGAGGGAGGGAGGGGGAGAGGGGGGAGGGAGGGAGAGAGAGAGAGAGAGAGAGAGAGAGAGAGAGAGAGAGAGAGAGAGAGAGAGAGGGAGAGAGATCCAGAAAACACCTATGAAGACAAGGCATGCTGAACAAACAAACAGTGAGTGGGACAGCTCCAGATGCTCTGAGAGACAACGATGATCTCACTCTAATGAGCCGAGGTGAGCTCACCTACAGCATTAGTGAATTGGCATGACAACTGGCAAAGGCCAGCTGATTCTGCAGGCAGGTCACCGGCAGCATGTTTGAAGTCTCTGTGCAAACAATACACCCACAGGACAGTCCGAAGGCCTGTATGGAGGGTAACCAGCAATTACTGTGTGGGCTTCTGTCGCTTTGATCTCTGGGTCGTGACCTTTGCTTTCTTGTGATCATCAAAGCCCAGATTGCAGATTAGCTGGGGGGGATGCTAGCTGGCTTATATAAGCCACAGGTTTTACAGCTCCTATTTAGTGAGAAACAGCCTTGGGTGGCAGCCCAAGGTGGCCCCAGACACCACCGGAGGGTCCCTCCCACCTTTCCTTTGGTGGAGTGCTACAGACACTGGGCAGGCACCAGAACTGGTGCCTACCAGGGAACAAAGAAAGAACATCATATTTTAAATAATTTAAAGTTTTAAGGAATACCAAGGGACCTACTGGGGCATGGGGTGGGTGGGTGGGGGAGCAACCGGAGCCTGAAGGGACAGAAATTAAAAGAAAATGCACAACAGAGCTAAGCCACAAAGGAACAGCCCCAAGCTGGAGCCCAGCTCTGAGTCCAGGTTTCTTGTTTGAAAGGTACCGGTCAGCAGTTGTTCTCTGTTGACTTTAAACCACCATTCCTCCTGAAGAACAAGACAGGAAGGTGTTAGCATCTAGGGCTCTTGATGGGGTTTGTTTTCTCTCCCAGGCAAAGAATTAGAGGGTAGGAAATATCTGCAGTGAGACAGGTGGCGGCAGAGAAATCTTGAACAGAGCGAACAGGAGCAGACGGAATCAGCGGTTGAAGTAAGGCTTTTATTGGAGTGAGGAAACACACACATACAGCAGGCACACAGAGAAAAGGACCATCCACGAAGCAGACGGGGACTCGGGAAGCGAAGCCCAGTCTCTTCTTGAGGGCTGAGGACTTAAGGGTCTGTGAGGACAGTCTCTCCGCAGTTTAGGGTTGGTCAGTTTAACCAAGAGAAGCTTTGCAGGCCTCACCTCTGGGGCAAAGACATCATGATCTGGCCTTGGACTTGTCCATGGTGTTGGAATGATAAGGCTTTATTTTAACTGCCAGGGTTTTCTCTCAGGTCAGGAATGTGAGGAGAAAGTCAGCCATCATGGAATTTCAATATCTTTATTATTTCCTCTCTCTCTCTCTCTCTCTCTCTCTCTCTCTCTCTCTCTCTCTCTCTCTCTCTCTCTCTCTCTCTCTCTCTCCTAGTCCCTCAAAAGAACTGCCAGGAAAGGCAAAGGGTGCACCACGCTGACCACCAGGGTTCCCAGCTCTGACTTGGTTTGGGATGGTATGGGAATCTGCAAGAGGTGCAAGCTCATAGCCACCCAACACTCATCCCAGAATAGCAGAACTGTATCCACACGGAGAAGTACAGGCGGGTTCAAGGCCCTGTGAGACGGAAAAGGGACATAGCTACTCCCCTGCCACAGCTGGCCCAGGGCTCTGATCAACCATTCCATGGTATGTCCATGTTCACAGAGAACTTTAACAGCCCTGCCTTACTGTGGGCATGTCTGCCAAGAAAGTCCAACTGGGTGCACAGAGGTAACTGAGGATGCACTGGGGAACGGGGAGGAAAGATGGAACAGAGAGCACAGCGTACATAAACTTAGTCGTTTCCCACCCCAGGCCTGGTGGTTGGCCACAACACAAACTAACACCGAGCTGAACTCTTTGAAATCAACATCCCCCATGGAAACGAAACAACAGACACACTTGTTTTGATGTATGGCTGGGTGACATAAATATTACATCACATGACCACAGAGGATGCCAATCAATAGGAAATTTTTTTCACCAGCACTAAATGAACCATAGTTCCTGCTCTGACTGCAACTCCTTAAGGCTCCTACTGTTGCTGAAATGATTAACAGGAGAAGTATTGTCAGAGAACATACTTACAGTGAGTAACAGTAAACTGTAGAAATATCATTCACTGCTTAAGCCATTTCCTAGCAAAAATGTCACATAAATTTACATACAGACTCTACTACAATGGCCTACGTAACACCCAGAAAAAAGGTAGACCTCACACTTTGTGGATGTAAGGCTAGGAACATAGTTTCCTGATGCGTAGTAGGCAACTGTAATGTTTTGTATAAATGCATATGCCACAGGAACTCTGAATTCAAAATCATATTGTGAATCCCTAAAATTTCTCAGGGGTAAGTGAATCACCAACCAGAATAAAGAAAGTAGGGCTGCCAGGAGACCACAGAGCCAAGCTGCACTGTGCCCACATCTCTCTCGTTCTCCCCCAAATGCAAGGGTGAGTGCTTACCAAGTCAACAATAAAAAAAATGAATAAAAGATTTAAGCACGTTAGAGAACCAGCCCAGCATTTCACACAATGATGGAGTGAATTTGTAACCAGGCAGGGACACACATAACGTCTCTATTGTCCCTGGTGGCTGCCTTTCCTCCAAGTGTGAGGATCGAGCAGTCACTGTGTGGATGACTTACGGGTTTTCCAAGGCAATTGTGGATAGACGTGATCTGGGCTGTGTGCAAGCTCTAGAATCCAGTCCCTCACGGAAACAGTGTCATAAACACGCTAACAAACAGCCTTCCTGGCCCATCTCTCACATCCTGCCAGCTACACAGACCTGGGATGAGGAGGACACGCTTGGGGGACCGCCCAGGCGAATCCACGAGAAGGACTGCTCTTATAGAAACAAACCTTCTGCAGAAACGATGACCCACAGCTGAGGCTGGGATTGAGTCTGAGTGGTGGTCGCTGTTTGCTAACTGGATCTGATACCTAAGAAGGAAGAGTCATCCCAACATCCCAGCATGGTCACGCTGGAGCCGCATGAGCCGCGTTCCCATGCCAAGCATGACCTAAGGTCTGCATTAGCCTTCAAGACACAAGGGCTCTACCCTTACTCTCAATGTGGACTTATGATGGGGTGGGATGGTGAATCCAAGCATGGATTTGCTGCCAAAAGGATCACAGACTCTGAGTTGACTCAGTCATTTAAGGACCACCAATCTAGGCAGCCACGCCTGATTTAAAAGGCTTCCTGTCAAATCGGAACACTACATCAGGTGTTCTAGTCTTGCTGCTTGTACGGTTAATCTTAGCACTCTTTGTCAGTGACTCTGATCAGTTACAAAATGAACAGTGAAGTGTCTGCCTTTGTCTTCCCTTTATACCTCTCTAAGCCCTGTGCCTGAGACCAAACAGAGTAAGGTGGAAATGGAAAAGTCATCCTGTTCTCTCTCCCTCCCTCCTTTCTTCCCTCACTCCTCTTGGTCTCTGTCTCTTTCTGACTCTCTGTCTCTCATCTCTCATTCTTAAAAAAAAAATACAACTTATCTACACTTGTATTCATATATTATGTTTGGTTGTGTAAATGACTAAAGCGATGTGTGTGAATGTGTTCACACGTATGTAAAAGTTTCATGTGTTTTTAAAATGGGAACAAAAATGTGAAGAAAAAGGTCAGAAAGTAAGAGGGAAATTTTCAAAACAACGCTTAGTTTACGAAACATATTTATTAGACAGACGCTCTTGGACTTGACCTTCCTAAAAACATCTTAAACTTAGGACTTGAAATCCCTGGGATATGGAAGATATCTAGGGTGTACCAGTAGATGAAAGGGGAGGGGCATATTTTTACACATAAGGAGTATCACCTATCCACAGAGGAGAACAAGAAAATGTGTAGATAATTATATAAGATATACATAAAAGATCATTACCCAGAGCAAAGTAGGTGTCACATGTTTTATCTTATGAATGGAAACTAGAACTGAGCAAAAAGGAAACATAATCTCAAGTAGGGGTAGAGATAGTGGAAGCAGATGGGTACAAAGAGGTGGTGAGATTTTGATATATATATATTGTGGTATGTATATATGTATATATGTATATATATGTATATACGTATATATATATAGAAAGAGGTGGTGAGAGTTTGATATATATAGTGATACGAATAGATCACAGTGAATCTCATTAATGAACAATTAATGTGCATTGATAATTATAATAAAAATTAAAATGTTATTCTAAAAGTGTTGGTACAGAAAAGGTATTATGTTTAAAATGACCCCCTTCATGCATCTTGTATCAATTTCAGGATTCAAAGGTGAAAAAGAATGTTCTAGAAGTCATTTAACTTTTATGCAATTTAAGAATTCAATGTGAGTAATGAGCAGCGTGCCTTGGCTGGATGACAAACTGTCTTTCTCCTATCAGAAGTCATACCCCAACCTGTAACATCATACTATGGTTGGAAAGAATTCCAAGCAGGTTGCAGTGGTATACATCTGTAATCCCAGAACTTAGGGGGCAGAGGCAGGAGGATCTCTGTGATTTTGAGGCTAGCCTGGTCTACAAAGCAAGTCCAGGACAGCCAAGGCTACATAGAGAAACCCTGACTGAGAACAGAATAGAAAGAAAAAGGAAAGGAAAGAATTCCAAATGCAGAAAGACCTTCATGAGTGTATTTTTTTCAAGCAGGGTTCTATTTGCTCTGAATCAATACAAGAATAGCCTAGAAGCTCTACAAAATGTGAAACTTAGAAATGAATCTAAAGTCACAAAATCCTCCTTACAGAAATACAACGGAATCTCTGCTGTATGTTAATTATGTCTTTGTGTTGGGACTTTTTTTTTTCTTACAAATCTGTAACAACGGTCAGTATTTCTTACTGTGTTGACCTGACATACAATAATTTTCCCACAACATTTCTTTGCAGGTCACCAAGCTTTTAAATAAATAAATTCCAGTAGGACGAGACCCTCTCTGACCGCTACCCTCTCCCAGAGCCTTGTCCCAGAGCCCCAGCAGCATCCATGGCATTTCCTTCTTCTCTCCTCTGTTGGTTTGAATAGGGCATCACGGAAAACATTCTTTTACAACAGAGACCTAAGGAACATATTGCTAATCCCTTTCCTATCGTATAAATAAAGTTTTATTGGAAGAGAGCCAGATACATTCATTTATAAATCACTCATGGCTGTTTCTACACTCTAGCGTCATGGTTCAATAACCACGACAAAGTCCATATAACGTTTAAAACCTAAAATGTGTAAGAGTTTACCCACGATGAAAAACATTTCTTGGCCCCTGGTCTCGACCATCCCATATCCATTCTTGGCTTCAATGAATGCAATAAGGGAAGAAAATGGATTCCTTTTCTAAAAGACAACAGTTTAGCCCAGTCACAGGATGTCCGTGGACATTCACCAATGTCTACTCTCAGCCCACGGCATGCCACATGCCAAAGTCTCCTTTTCCTTTCTGCCACAATATGAACACTCACCTGTATCTCTTATAGTCTCCTTCGTCCTTCTCCGAGCTGACCAGCTCGTTGGGACATGCCACGTTTCCCAGCAGGCTGAGGTACTCTAGGGCTGGCGTCACTTTTGCCAGGTGATCGAGGAGGTACTCCAAATCGGTAATGTGCCAAAGGTTAAGGATCTTCTTCTGAGAAAAGGAAAGGCTTAGCATGAAGTAGGGGCCAGTCTATGAAAGACATGGCCTCACAGTGACAAAACACCTGACAGAGAAACTTAAAAACAGAAAGGAGTTATTTTAGCTCACAGTGTCTGAGGTTCCACCACCTTCCAGAAACATCACTTCAGGGACTATGCCTTCAGTGTGTGGACTTTTAGAAGATAGCTATCTAAATCATAGCATAAATATGTCTCAACTCCTAAAAACAAAATTAAATTTTCAGCCAATCATGCCAATTGATGGAATTGTCATCCTATGCTTGCTATAGAAAATATCACAAATGTTATTATGCAATGAAACTGTAAGGGAATTTGTAAGAAATAAGGTTTTGAAACAGGCATACTTAGCATACAAAGATTTGTGTCCTTTCTAGTTATTTTAACATTTGTGGTCCTCTTCAGCTTAATCTTTAAAATTTGCTTTGATACATTTTCATTCCAATTGACCATCTTTGTTTTCATTCTCACGCTCTTTCTCCTGGCTCTCTCCTTAGTTCTTCATCACTATGGATCCAACCAGGGCCTTGGCCATGCTGGGCAGGTGCTCTGACAGGGACCCACATCTCCAGCCCATAAGCAGCCTTTCCATACATAATTTATGCCCCAGTTATGCAACCTTTGTCTTTTTCAGAGGACTCCTTTTTGTTATCTAAGACCCACACTCCATAAAAACTGGGCCTTTCTTTGACTGGAGGATCTAGGTAGACACCTCCCCTTAGATATCCTGTATGGGCACTTTGGGCAAAGCATCTTCAGCAATCTCTAACAATGAACCCAGTGAATTTCTAGGAGTCTCTCTCATGTGAGATATGTGATCTGGTGGATACTCCACTATTCTAAACCTTCCTAACAGCCTACTAAATGACAAATCAGGGTGAGCTAATAGTTATCCCTGGTACCTCCTGCAGCATGTTCTGCACCAGCCTTTCATCTCTGTTGATTCCACCACCAGAGCACAAAACAGGAGATGGCCCTGCAATTGGCTCTTCCATTGCAGGTCAACAAGAGCAAACACAGTCCTGTCACACCTAACCATGAGCTGAGATGGAACTTGTTAAGTTGCAAATTAACCCAAGACAAGGAGTGGATGCAACTCTGGGGTCTCCAACCAACCTAGACCGTGGCAGTGGGGATACATCAGGAGATGCTTGGAAGGGCACATTTTCTTCAAGCTCCTTGGCACTGTGTCAGCTGTCCCCATCTTGGCTCTCAGAACACACCTGGTTTCTCTTACATCAAGCTTTCTCCAGAGCACTGGACATTCAGGATTTTTTTTTTTTTTTGGCTAATGTCTACAGGAAGTTGCCATTGCGGAATCCAGCTGTCATGGCAAGGCTTGCCAAGAGTGACTCGATGTGAAGAGTGCAAGAGCAAAGTGGTACCTTCCTTACAAGTTTAGAGAGCACTAAAGGAGAAGAGCCTTCTGGCCAGCAGATCCTGTTGCACATAAGCCTGGGTGGTTTCCCACATAAGACTACAACATCTCTACCTTTGGGCTTGTCTTCAGGTCAAGGAACAGCTTTATAACCACTGGGAAATTTTCACCTAATGTCAGACTCTGAATGCTAAATACATCGTATAATGATATACTTGCACCGCTGCATACACATATACATCAGAAATATTATCATGCCAAAAGAAAAAAACTAAGAAAAATGAGGTTAAGAGTCACACAGCCAGTAAATGACAGACACTATATTCGAGGCTAAGTCATTTCTAGGGAGAAAAATGACTCAATTTCTAGTACAAAGGTTGAAATTAAAAGGCTGAAAAATGAAGATTTTAATACATTTTGGGAGAAGATCATACACTGTCATCCAGCTGTGCTGTCTGCCTCGGATATTTCAGCTTAGGCTTACGTTTTCAAAGCACTGTGGTTTTATCTAAATGGACCAAGAAATTTTAGTTAAACGTAGCAGGGAGCTGCAAGCGTCTTTGGGTGTCAGCAGAGCGGCTTCCCATCGACCTCCCTGCTTATTCTGCTCAGCAAAACTGCGAAGTACGTATTAAATGAGAAACCAAGGGCCCTGAAAAAAGAAAACACACTTATTCAAGATGATGATAAGCTGCTGTTAAGAGTGAGATCCAGGGGTTGGAGAGATGGCTTGCTACTCTCGGAAAACATGGGAGTGAAGTCCTGGTGCACACTTATGGCAGCTCACAACCACCACAACTCCAGCTCCAGGAGACCTGAGGCTCTTTTCTGCCCTCTATTGGCACCTGCACTTACATGTGCACACCCACCCACCAACACACAGACACAAGTACATAATATTTTTGTAAGTGTGAGGTCGGCTTGGTGATACGATACACTCTTCTCCTTGCCACAGCCCAGCTGTGTAACATGAAGCACTATTATTTTCTTCCTGTTTCAACTACGATTCAAACTGCTCAAACCTTTAACACATGTGCTGATACAAATACCAAGAAGGAAAATTAAATATAATTTCAAGTAAAGCCTGTGTTTTCTCAAAAGGTGGGAGATCATTACATTGTGCAAAAGATAAACATCTATACTTTCCAAACTTTTCAGGCAGTCCCCTACTTGGGGCTGAATATTCCAAGATCACATGACTGAGATCAACACAGAAGACCTCAATGCTGCTGGTGGACAATGAGCCAGGGAGAATGTGTGTGCAATTGGTGGGTGAGAAGGTTTGAAACGACTAGCAGGGCTGGGGTGGGTTTTCAAGTCTATGGCTTATGATTAATTGCATAGCTACTCTAAATGAATCAAAGGGGGGATTCAATAGGACGACATATCAGAAGAGCAAGAGAAAAAGAGGTGACCAGAGACAACCGGGCTCTTAGGTAATCCAGAGCAGAACCGAACTATAATTAAACAAAGAGGGGATAGACTAAAGGTGGGGTTGCAGAGGTCCTATGCAAATGGGGACGGATGCACTAATTGGTGATCTGAGAAGGCATTGTCCAGATGCTTCAGAGAGCCTGGAATCTCTTTTGTGAGGAGAACTCCTGCAGCCACCACTGGACCTTGCTATAGCTGGCAGCTGACTCCTTCCGCACGGAAGTCCTTTCTAGCAAAATGACTGCATCTCTTCTGAGTCTTAGAAACTGGGGCTCAGAGTCAGCCTAAGTGAGCTCTAGAGGAAGCCAGACCTTTGGGAATCTACGTGGCTTCTAGAACCCTCCAGTCTCAGAGTGAGTTTTCTAAAAGATGAAGGGGACTTATTCATCAGTGATTCCCAAGTCACAGAATGAGATTAGAATTTCAGTAATATACAAGAGTCTAAGAAATGCACTCAGCATACGTTCTACCTTGCTGATAGTGGTGTTAGCCAGATGAGAATGGTGTCCATATTCTTTCTAGAAGGGCATCATAGTTAACTTTTGTCAAGTTTGACCCAAACCTAGCCACATTAGGGGAAATGGACTATCACCTGGTGTGTGTGTGTGTGTGTGTGTGTGTGTGTGTGTGTGTGTGTGTATGGGGTGTGGGTGATACTATCCCTGGGCAGGTGGAACTGGGCCATATAAAAAAGCAGTTCAGAGAGCCAATAAGATGCTTTATTGTGAAAATGATGTAAGATCTCATAGAGACAAGACACCAAGGCTGGTGTAGTAGACAGCTATAGAAATGGGCTGCTCTATATGTGCACACCCGTGTCATCTCCCACATTGGTTCTGCATTTGGTATGTAGCAAGCACAATTTGATAAGCATGTGTACACTACGGCTTGTGCCCTACACGAACACTTTCGTGTACCATGATGCACACAGCCCATTTGAGACAGCCAGCACTAATTGCATACATAAGAGTGGTGTTATTTTTACATTATCTAGCATTGGTAAGGAAAACAAACCAAACAAACATGGCTGCTTGAGTGACACAAAATAAGAGCATCAGAAGACCCATCCAGCTGAGCCCCGATTCACACAGAATTGAAGTGCACAGAGCGTTTGTTGCTTTGTGGAGTGGATCATTATGCTCCATGAGGTGGCTGACAGAGGCCGTGTCTGAGGTATCTCGTGGGACAGCACCAGCAGTGCCCATGCCACTCCTTGTACAGGATTGGGGCATTTTCACAAGTAGGGACCTTTCCCTGAAGGAGCAGGGTCAGTGTGGTAGGCTAAGAGGGTGGCATACAATGTCCTCTGCGTTTGCCTGCCTTTCAGACTGTGACTTCCAGATCAAATTGATGGGGAAACTGACTTTTATCACAGTACTAGCAGATCATGGAGGAAAAGAGGAAAGAAACTGTGTGGCAATCTGAGCAGGACAACGCTCTGCGGTCTGTACCAACTGTTAGTAAGATGTTCTGTAGAAGTGTAATTATGTGGTTGAATTTTCAGTAACATGGAGACGTCCCAGGCTATTCCTTTTACTCTGTTAGCATTACCGTTGCAGGTCAAGGAAGTTAAGGCACAGGATAGGAAAGGGACTTAACAAAAGACAGAGTCCATCGCCCAGCACTCTGGAACCCAAGAGACCTGCCAATCTCAGCAGGGCTGAGAATAAAACCACCACCCGATGACCCAACTTCCGTCTCCAGAAGTGAATAACAGGCTCACAGAAGGTGATATGTACCAGGCCACACAGCTGGATATGACCAAGAGGACATAGGAAACAAGTCAGTAGGCTGTAATATCCTGTGAGGACGTGAGACACAGGACATGGGCTGACACCCAAGGAAGCAATGGTGTAGTCTAAACGGTTGGTCTAACCATCCTTCTCCCCCTGATCCAGTTGCTCATACGGTCTAACTGATCACCTATAGCAGCCAAGGAAGACAGCACACACAGAATGCCACTCGCTGCCAAACAGTGATTCGGAAACTTAGTTGCCCAGAGGACTCACAAAGGAAAACTCTGCTAAGTTTCATTTTGACACAGACGGTGAACTCACTTCTCAGCTCTCTTCCTCTACTTCCACTGAAGGGTCCACTGACGATGGCCACAGGGAGTGCATTTGCAAAGCACTAGCTGTTGACGCCTCCCTACTCCCATAATTCAAGTGTTTCAATTCCAAGTCCTCCGGGAAGTTATTAACTCCTAAAGATAATGCCTGTGATAGGATGAATTCACCTATTGATAAGAACAAACAAGAGCATTTTCTCTTCTGCTCCCAGACCCCCATCTTCCTCCTCCTGCTCTGTCCCCAATGCAAGAACAGGCAAGGGACTCATAGTCAAAGTCCCTCTCCTGCCGGATCCTGCTCTCAGACTTGCTGCCTCCGGACTATGAGTGACAAATATTTGTTGGTGGCTTCCCAGTCAACAGTATTCTGTCAAAGTAGCAAGAGCTGGCTGAGACAATGTTTACAGGGCAAAGAAAATATTAACTTCTGGCTTGAAGCACCAACAGGGGCTGATGAAAAATTTTGCAAAGCGTCCCAAGTGCTGACATAAGCATGCGCGCTGAACTTAATATATGAATCTGTTTTTATTGGTGCTCTTTCTTTTTCTAACTTATTGTGTGGATGGGATCAAGTGATTAAGGTCAATAAGTCAAGGCAGTCAAGATGTAAGTTCAAGACTCTGCAGCAGAAACAAAACAACCCAAAACAAGCCAAACCAAGGCCCTCTGGAAAACCATGGCCAAGTGTGCATCCAGGAGTTTCTAAGACTAGATAAATGGAAAACCCTCTCCTCATTGGACCTCATAAGAATGGAAAGTAGGGTGCTTTAAAGTCCCTGGCACAGTGCATGACTTCCGTGAGTGTTCAGTGAGGAACTAGTGAAAATGGATATATTGTCCATCCCACAAATATCTGTGGGATATGAAGTCTGCCAGGCAGAACTGTGCGCAGGAAGGATCCAGAGCTCCGTGCCTAGTGGAGCTGACATCCTAGTTAGTACCTGGTAACCCAGAGCACTAACAGTGGCGGTGCCACGTACCCTGTGCTGTTAGAGAACTCTTCAGAGTGATTCTCACTGTAGAAACCAGGGCAGTCAGTTGCTGACTCTCATCCCAGGCTGGGCACGTACATACTCACCTACTCAAACAAGGCCACATCCTACCATGATTCCCCTAGTCTTGTCATCATGCCCAGAGCTGTACCCATGGGTAATAAAGAGCCTGACTTTCACACCTCTGTTTCCACCCCAGCTCTCTCTCCATTGTTTTGTTGTTGTTGTTGTTTGTTTACTTTGTTTTGTTTTGTTTTGTTTGAGGCAGAGTTTCTCTGTGTTAGCCTTGGCTGTCCTGGACTCGCTTTGTAGACCAGGCTGGCCTTGAACTCACAGCAATCAGCCTGCCTCTGCCTCCCAAGTGCTGGGATTAAAGGCATCTCTCTCCACTCTTGATCTCCAGAACTGTTTCCCCCAAGCCTAAACCAAAAGCATTCCAAAAGCCTACAAGGACTAAGTCGGCTTAGCGGCATTACCCACGGCTTGCCACCAGAGGTCGCTCTCCCACAGAAGCCCAGGCATAGAGAAACAGCTTTTCCTCCCAGGCACCAGTGACATTATTTTCTTTCTCTATTTTTATCTATTAAAAAGATTTCCTCGCAGCCATAACTTAGATCTCTATACTAAAATGGAGCAACAGGAAGATATAACGGTGCATTTCATTTATGAATGACCTATAATAAATTACTCTGAAGTGTCCCGAGTGCCAGAAGACAGACCGCTTTGTCTGCCCACCGACTGTATTTCACATACTTTAATTTAGCTGACACGTAAAACTCATTTGACATTTTGCAGGTATTTTTGCGGAGAAGGGTGTGGGGGCGGCAGAATGGGACCTCTGTGGAGCTGGGCGGCCAAGTGGGGTGCTGCGGGGGCCTAGTGCCCCGGGTGCCAGAAAAGGATATTTGGTTCTTGTTGAGGGTTAAGGTGTGCAAGTGGGGTAACCCTGGCAACACGAGGTCGTCGCCCAGCAGATTGCTGTCTAAAATGAGCTCCTCCAGCCTCTTGAATGCGCTCAGTCCTTCCAGTGACCTGCAATGACAAAGGCAAGAGGGGGAAAAGATCCTGCAGTAAATCAGAGAGGCCATTATGAGCCGAAATAAATATTTTAACCTTCCCTTTCAGAACTGGGAAGAGTTTGGGCTTGGTGCCTGTCAGCAGAGTGAATGACAAGAATTAGTAGCCGGGACTGGGGTGGGGGCGGAGGGGGAGCGGGGGCCCCGCTGGCACTCACCGCATCCCTCACGAATTGCCAGCATGAAGGATGAGGGTCACTTATTGAGAAGCCAGGATCCAAAACAAAGGGCTTCAGATACGGCCTGCAGGATAAATTTGTCAATGTCTTGTGCCTTCAGGCACCCAGCCTGGGCTGACCCTAACCTCCATTCCCAAGATAAATAACTCTGTCACAGCTCACCTTCATTCCCTGGACACAAATTTAAGCTGTCATCCATCATTCCTGCCCAGAAATCTCATACCCCTCTTACAATAATAAATATAACTTCAAGTATCATTTCTTAGCGGTTCTCCTCTGTACAGTCATAGGGGAAACAGCCAAGAAAGACAGCTTTTCTCTCCCCTCACATGCTCACAGCCTTGGGCTCCTCTTTCTTTCTTTCTTTCCTTTCCTTTCCTTTTCTTTTTTTCTTTCTTTCTTTTTCTTTCTTTTTTTTTTTTTTTTACTAATCACTTAATTTGCTCCTGCCTAGCATCCCCATGGCTGCCTGACAGGGAGGAATTACATAAGCACCCCAGGCTGAGAGAAAGCTTTTTCTTCTTTCATTATTTCTCTTTTTACTTGGTTTTGTGTTGGGGACAGGGGGCTGGGAGAATTTCTGCTTCAAAGCCCCTGGTCTGAGGTTTTAATTTATGGAATGTGGATTTTTTTTTTCACAGCATAGAGTATAGCAATGTAGATTTTGAGACAGTAAATAAAAAAGGCATTAAGGATTAAGTATCGGTTCCAAGACAAAAATACTGCGGCAGAAAGGGAAAGGTGGCCTTGCTTACTTCTGTAGTCTGAAATTAGCTCTTCCCTTGAGGGACCCTCTGAATGTTAGGAGTGAGGGGAACATGAGGCAGTCGCTCACACATGCCTGCCCGGGCATACACAAATGGTAATTAAAGAGAGCCGAAGGTCCCAGGGCTTGAGCAGACACTTACTCCCAGCTTTCTCACCTGCTAGGCCCAGACAATGTGGTGCTGAGCTCGCACAGGCTGGAGTTGGCTGAGCCGCAGAGCTCCTGAAGGGAAGACACACATTCAGTCGCTGGCTACTTTATAAAAGTGCAGCAGACCAGGATGTCTGCCACACTGTTCCTGTTCTGACTGCATCGATACCAAACCCTGTCATCTCATGTGTGTGCTCTGTGTGGACCCCGGGCCGTGCGCTTTAGCATGGGAGTTTTTCCCAAGGTGCCATGGCTTCCTGGTGAGCTTTCTAATAGAAGGCCCTCAAAACGAGGGGTGGGGGAGGAAGTGGCATTGTCATACCCTTGAGATGCAGAGGAGTATGTTCATTAAATCTTCGGGTTTTACTGGGCCCAGGGCTTGCTTCCATCTCTTGTCCTGTGTCTAACAGCTCTGCATGTGGTCCCACTCTCGCTGTAGCACCCAGAGGATGAGGGCTCTGATGTCAGTGCTATCTGCTGCCTGGGCCAACACACACACACACACACACACACACACAGAGAGAGAGAGAGAGAGAGAGAGAGAGAGAGAGAGAGAGAGAGAGAAAGAGAGAGAGAGACAGAGACAGAGACAGAGACAGAGACAGAGACAGAGAAACAGACAGAGATAGATAGATAGATAGATAGATAGATAGATAGATAGATAATAGATAGATAGTCACATACACTCACAAGCACGCATGCACGTGCTTACACACACACACACAACTGAAACTGTGTGCACTTTTGTTTACGGTCATCCTATTTCACAGGCTTTGGGGAAACAAAACAGTTCTCTCCCTTTTGGGGGTTAGGAGAGGGCCACAGGGCTTTGTCTCGGTTCCTCCGTTTGCTTGTAGCTTGAACTGGGGTATGCTGAATGCCCACTGGCTCTGTGTGTCCCCTAGGCCAGAGGATCTCAGGAAACTGAGGGGACAACTGTATTCCCAGTCAACGCTGTTTCCTCCTGCCATCCACCCATTAGGTTATCCTAAAAGCCATGACCTGGGGCCAGGAGTAGAGACAGAGAGGAGGAATCATAGCTTGTGGGTAGATGGACGAATCCATCTGAGGTCCTTGGCTTCTCTGAAGTCCTTGGCTGTTTGTTTGTTTGTTTGTTTGTTGTTTGAAGCTGGTACCCATATATTCCAGGCTGGGCTCAAACTTATTATGTGATCTTTGAAACTCTGATCCTCCTGCTTAGACCTACCCAGTACTGGAGTTACACGCAAGTTCCTCCGCCAGGCCTAGTTGGTAGGTTTCTGCAGATCAAAGTCTGCAGAACACAAAGTCAAGTTCTTAATCAAAACTGCCCCTTCCTCCATGGCAGCCGATGAACCAAGCTCAGTAACCACTACTGCTTCAGGGCCAGGTCCCTGCTTGTCACAGGGCTTGGGGAGCTGCTCCTCTCCACCAGGAAGACTCTGGGCAGCCAAGGTCTTTGTGCAGCAACATCAGATGGGTTCCAGACAAAGGCAACATTCAGATATACATTGTTCCAAGTTACGTTATACAAATACTGTATTTTATCCCGAGACCCAGCACAGGGCTGGCAACTGGCAAACAGAAGAAAGCTCCCTTCCCAGACCACTTCTGAGGAGGCAGAAGACAAAAGGGCACAGCACTAAGGGGGACAAGGCCAGCACCACAGGGACACTGTCCCCCACTAAGTCACTTCTTTCTCTCCATATGGGAGCTAGACCTCAGAAAAGACAGCGCCCCATGTGGCCCTCCTCCCGCCCTCCCGCCGCTGCCGCCACCCCCAAAACCTCCTGTCTCTTGTGCGGCTTCCAGAATCCTTTCTTTCCCTGTGTAATGTTGCTATTGCTCAGTAAAAGGAGACCTGTGTAACATGGCGGGGGGTGTTGATGAATAAAGTCCTGTTTTCACCGTTGGTGTGGGTACACTTGAGGATGTGTTTAACTAATTTCAGAGCTGGGGGACCATAGGCAGGAGGCTCAGAAGACCGTGGGGGACAGTCATTAGGGAAAAGATTTTGTGGAGCCCCAATGGCATATTGGAAGCCAGCAAACATGTAATAGAGAAGGGCTTTACTTTTTGCTTTGAAAAAATTTTTTTTTCCAGCTACTATTACTGTTTTTGTTTTCCTAAAGAAATGATGAAGAAGCAGCAGTTTCTTACAACAACCCTGCTATAATAGATTCCTCGGGGTAGATATTCACTGTTATATAAATATCACAAGATAAGAAAACAAAGACAAAATTGTAAAATTCCAGGCGCAGGTATGGCTCTTCCTTTTCCTGGACTGGCAAAGGTAGCTACAGGGAAGATGATAATGCGGTCTGAGTCAATTAATGTGTAAACTGAAAAATGCACACACACACACACACACACACACACACACACACACACACACACACACATACACACACACACACACACACACATACACACACACACACACACATACACACACACACATACACACACACACACACACACACACACACACACACACACACACACACACAGAACAAGAGCCTGGTGGGGACTTGATTGTCACTCCAGGGCTGTTTGCTGGGTGGGATCTGCATGCCTGAGAGGTATGGGATAGAAACAGGACCACGGGAGGGGGGGCAGGGGGGAGGCACAGGGTTCCTACACGCCTGGGAGAAACCACTGGAAAGAGTATGGAGCCACCTGTCAGTGCAGGAGGGACCTGATGGAGGTGCCTGTCCATGCAGAGGGACCCAGGAGGCCCCACTCTGGGACAGACCTCACCAATATCCCCACAGATGCTTGCAGGCTGCCTCCCTTTCTCTGCACCAGTGGGAGAGCTGGCATGACCACACCCATAGGTACCGTCTCGGTCACCACATTCACTGGGTTCCTTCAGGAGCTTGAAGCAAACCAGGGAAGAATTCTAGTACCTCTTTCAAAGTCACATCAAAATGACAAAACATCACAATGCATTTGGCTCCAGCGGAGTCAGACAGAGGGAACTCTTAAGTTTCCACTGTAATTAACCCTATCCTCGTTAAGATAATTATGATCAAGCTTCCTGTCACAGTTAATATCCCACCATCATAGCCCGTGGCTCACACACTGCCCTCATTAGCTTATAGAAAGAGTGGCGCTAAAGAGGCAACCCTGTCCTGCCCAGGCTAGGCCAGCGGCTCGGAGGCTGACACAGGGCTGTGGGCATGGCGGCACCTTTCTGACCTCTTTAGTTACAGGGTGGATGCAAGCTTGGCCTCCTCATCCTTTCCTTGAAAACTGGCTACTTGTGAGAATGAAACTAAAAAGACCAAGCGCTGGAGGCAGGGGAAGTTTGGGGTACAGGGATTTCTGATCTAGACCTGTGACACCCCACTCCCCGAACCCCACTGCCTTCTGCCAGCACAGAATCAGCACAACCCAGTACCGTAAGCATCACCAGAGATCACTTGCGTCAGCTCCTGGTGACTTGTCAGCTTTAAGGCTCCTCCAAGGGTTGGGTCTCTTCTCCTCTGCCAGTCTAAACCAGTCGTGACACTTGTGCCTGGCATTGAAAGGACAGTGTATGGTGGGGACAGCTCACCACAGATCTGTGTGAGGAGTACTTTTTCTATCACTTTATATGTGGCCAAAATTGTGATAGTCTCAAATCAAGCAAGGAGGCAAGACGGCTGCTCACAACTCTACCTGTTCCTGCAACATATTTATCAGCAGGTGATTGTGAATTGCCTGCATGCATGAGTCACTGTGGTAACGTTGTAGACACGCAGAGGGCCTAGCCCACATCTCCATAACCTAGCCCACAGGTCGGCTCCCTTACCTTAAGGCATAGACCTTGTCTTTCTAGAACTTGCTCTGCCTAACCCCCCAGCTAAAGGAGGAACATGGGTGTGATCTCCACTTACCTGGATAGCTGTCAGCTTCGTAGAAGACGCAGAGGCAACCCCCGAGCTTATAAGGCTCCTCAGCCTGGAGCTGTGAGTCTAACAGAGTAACCCAGAGAAGCTCAAGGACCAGGCAGAGGTCTAGCCCCGGGAGCTGGCAATGGGGAGAGGCCCATCTCCACGTGAATCCCGATCTTTAACAGTGGGGAGAGGGGTTCGGGTATAGAAAGAGTGAAGAGCCTGCTTTAGTATACCAAGCTCGGTGTGTGGGGAACTTGAATGCTTTCTTACCACCTAGGAAGCAGACTCACCTCCGAGACCCTCCCTATTATCTGGCCACTCTCAGCTCTATCCCTCCACTGACCTTAATAATGTTTATAATTTAGCAACTAGGTCACTGATAGCCAGCAAACACAGCATGGGGCCAGCATGGGGCTACCACGGGCCGGTGTCTGCTCTAATTGGTCAGCGTGGTGGTTAAGAGGTCTAAGTGATATCTCTGAGTGCAGAAATACCATTTTTATCCTGTTTTATTTGCACACCTGGCATGTGGTGCTTTTGGAGGAGTCTGAATAAGGACTTCCCACAGAGACTGTGGCCCAAGCGACAAGGACAGGACAGTTAGTGCAGACAGGGCTCTCCCGAGGGCAGTGAAGAAAGGAGGAGGGTTTGGAAGCGGTGACGTAACTGGTCACAGAAAGGGACCAGCACCAGCATATCACCTAGGTCTGAGGAGGGTATTCTAACTGCCATATGACTCTCATCATATCCTGTTTAAATTGTTTCATGGAGGTATGGCTTGACAGAGAAGTAATAAATAGAGATGAGTAACAATGATAGGTAGATAAGTAATAAGCTACTATATTTAATAAAGTATACATCAGCGTTTGTTACCCTATATGTTTGGCTCTACAATTTTTCTATATTGTTGAGCCAGTCAAGTCACAAAACTACACACACACACACACACACACACACACACACACACACAAACAAACATGCACACACATATAATAACAGAAATCAATTACAATACAATGTGTCTATAAAAAAATAGGAGATAGAAGAGACTTTATGTTACACAGGGTATATTAACAGCAACTGGTAGTATAGGATATGGGGTCAAAGACCAGCCTGGAGTCCTGTGGGACATATTTCACGATGCATAAAATAAATTCATTAGTAGCAATAGCAATCCAAAGGCAAGAGCAGTAAAGGAAACCAATACGGTTAACTGGATTTGAAAGCTCTATGCTCAGTATCTTAAGATACTAAGGTATCTTTCAAATATGGTGCCTGAAAAAATGATGGAGAATGAGTAAGAGCCAGAAGCCCAGAAACAGGGCATTCACTTTCTGGTACATGAAAGGAGACGTAAGAAGATAGATGCTCTAATCTTTGGGTCTCTAGGTTACACTTCACCTATCTGGGATTTTGGACATCTCCCTCTAAGTAAATGATGCTTGCTTGCCTTAGACAGGGTGGATAATGGATCTGATATCAGATCATGTTAGCCTCTTTGTTCTTGCTACCTGGAAGCACAGAACTAAATTCTGAGGGACCCTCTAATAAAAGGCAATAATTTGTGATCTTTACTATCTGTTTTCTAACATCATTCTTAAGGATTAAAGTTTTATAGCCTTGATATTTTATTTATTTATACAACCCTTTTAAGTTGTATGAACTCTAATAAGCCAGTTCGAGCCCTTTGCTGATCGAGAGGGCCTTACTAAGAACACAACAGTCCATGCAGCCTCACAATTACTGTGCACGGAGGGAAATTTCTGTGAACTCGGCTCCTCAGAAGATGCTTGGCCTGGACTGAAGAGGGTGCACAGTGTGTCCACAGTGAAGTGGCTCTGGGGAAACGTTTAATGATATCCTTGTAGCAGGAGGACAAAAGGTCAGCTAGAAAAGACATTCAGGCACAGTCACAAGTGGTTTCAATCGAGCTTGGCATGGCGGCACACGGCTGTGACACCAGCCCTCAGCGGAAGCAGAAGGGTTACAAAGGCAAGGTCACCAGAAGCAAAGGACATTCCTAAAGAGCACCAGCTAGTGGCTCGGATTGTGGCCAAGGCAAGTTCTAGAAGCTTTGGTCTCTCCCTGCTTGTATGTTGGCTTTCTTTCTTTCTTTCTTCCTTCCTTCCTTCCTTCCTTCCTTTCTTTTCTATCTTTCCTTTTTTCTTTCTTCTTGTCTGTCTGTCCATCCATCCATCCATCTGTCCTTCCTTCCTTCCTTCCCCCTCCCTCCTTTTCTTTCCTATTCTAGCTCTGGCTTTTTCTCTTTCTCCTTTTGCTTTGCCAATGTCTTGCCTCAGGGCACGTTTGGCACATTTATGAATGCGAGGACCCTAGAGAGATACTGAGAAAGATACACTGAGCTGGAGAGATGGCTCAGTGGTTAAGAACACAGGCTGTTCTTCCAGGGGACCTAGATTCAGTTCCCAGC
This sequence comes from Acomys minous, assembly GCF_964271855.1. Lineage (NCBI taxonomy): Eukaryota > Metazoa > Chordata > Mammalia > Rodentia > Muridae > Acomys > Acomys minous. The sequence continues at coordinate 4,931,731 of NC_140490.1, forward strand.
ACCCACACAAAGTACACAGTGACTCCAATTCTAGGAAATATTATATCCTCTTTTGGCTTCTGTGGGCACTGCACACAAACATACATGCAGGCAAAATAACCAGACATATAAAATAAAATTAATCTTTTAAAAAAGAAAGATGCATTATGTTGCAGATGACTGTTAGATTTAACCACTGCATCAAAACAACTAGGTGAACTTCTAGTGTTTGTTCAGATACAGATCTAAATATCAACAGCCAAAAACTACACTGTTAAAACTCAGAGGCAAATGAAGATTGGCAATATTCATGGCCCCTCTAACAACCCTAGGCTTACGATCATTAATCCAGAAAGAACATTAATGAATCAATACAGCGAGGCCAAATTCCTGGTCAAACTATAATTGAAAATAAACTTAGACAGAAAATTCATAAATAATGGATATACAAGGGAAAAGTTTACCTTCACTCAGGTATTTATCCAAATCAAACCAAATATTCATATTGTCTTCTTAAGTTAGCAAGTGATTTTGTGAAAGGTTCTAGATAACAGAGCAACACAATACTAGAGGGAATGCAAGGTCATTATAATCTTTCTAGACAATAATTTATGTTAAAAGTCTTAGAAATTGTTGTTCTGGCTCTAATAATTGATGCAGTAAGTATCAAAGACATACGCACAGCGCACATGCAAAGAAGTTCACTCCACTTTCATCGTCTCTATGGTTAGCATTGCTAGGTGTTTATGTGTGTGCATGTGGAGGGCACTATATGTGCATGTGTTTGTGGACATGTTTGTGTGTGAGAACGTACAGGTGCATGTGGAGACCAGAGGTCACCCTCAGGTGTCACTCCTCCTGAGATGCCCATCGTGACTGCTGTAACAGGACCTATCAATGAGACCTGGGGCCTCCCAGTTCTCTCAGGCCGCTTGCTTAGTGCCTCTGCTTCAGCCACTCCAGCCAGCTTTTCCACACGTGTGGCGGGGACTGGCCTCAGGTCCTCGGCAAACACTTTTCTGACTGAGCTCTCTCCCTCTCTAGCCACCTCACCTGCCTGCCACCTTTTTTTTTTTTTCTTATTTTGTGTTTTTGTTGTTCTTATAAGATACTGCCACGTAATCCAAATTAGCTTGGAACTCAGGATCCTCCTGCCTCTGCCTGGGATTACAGGTGTGTGTCATCACGCTTAGCTCTATAGCATTATTTGTAACAACAATCTAAGCACATGTAAACCATTCACCAGCAGAAAGGGATGATGAATTCCATGAACACAGCCCACTATATCTGAATAATTAAATACTACACAGCAATTAAAAATATTACAGACAGATATCTAATGAGCCAGTAGAATTTCATGCTATATATTTATGTACCTAAAATTAAATTACAAGAACTGTGGTATACACACCAATAGCTCATGCATGCAAATTAAACGCTATTCATAGGCTCTCCTCCATTCTCCACACAAATGTCAGGCCCATGTTACTGTGGGTATTTTCTTCCATGTTGATTGTTAAGAGTCAACAAAGTAGTGCTTGTTAACTGTTTCACATTTATAAACTGCTCTTACTGAACAGTTTAACACAGAGAGACTTGGTAATTCAGTATATATGCAAACTCAAATGTGTATATTTGTATATGTATACATATTATATATATATATACATATGTGTGTGTGTGTATGTGTGTGTGTGTGTGTATGTGCGTGTGTGTGTGTGTGCATCTGTGTCTATGACTATAACCCTCAAACATACATGTTAAGCTTTGTGGTAATTTTCATTTCACAGTTTTCTCTAGTTACTACATTTTCTATTATGAGTAAGTACTTTATGTGAGGAAAATCTCTAATAAGTATTACTTTGATTTTCATTGCTTGCTTGATTGCTTGTTTGCTTGTTTGTTTTTGTGCTAGGGACAAACTCAGGGTCTTGTGTATGCTAGACAAACAAGCTTCCTAGTGCTTTAAAATTCTAATTCTTACACAAGGTTTCACTAAGCTGCTTTGGCTGCCTCCAAACTCAATATTTAACTGGCCTATAACTTCAAGTCCTCCTCCCTCAGGCTGCTATGTAGCCAAGCATTAACTCCAAGCAATATGAAGAGGGAGGCAAGGTGAGTAGCCTCTGTGAGTTGGGGCTCAGTACAGCTTACTGGCCCCTGAGTAACTCTGCCTGGAATTGTTTTTCAGTTCCGGGTGCTAGACCCAAAGGAGGCGTCAACATTAAAGGACGCACGCACCCCCAACCCAAGGACAATCAGGAGGCCTAGGAGGCTCTAAGCAGCGACTGAGATGGCCAGGAGTTCATATGCGCAAACGGAAAAGGTTAGTGGTATCAAAGTACTAGCTCTCTGGGGTACCAGGAAGCCAGACAAGGAATAAAATCACGCACACAGGAGCTGCCTCTTGTCATTGCTTTACATGGATAAGAACAGAGGAATTGCTTACCAAAGGCTGCACCCAACTCCTGTGTCTCTATACATATGTGATCAGAGACAAGACACGGAAAGTGGCTGCTATACATTTCTATATAGGGATTAGTTTGGTGACCTCTATTAGTCTCTTCAGGTACTATGGTTAGCCAACTGGAGCTTTCTCCTCTATAGCCACAGTTTGCAAGGGCTACTGAGAATCAGCTCCAGAGGCTTTCAGGGAGTCCATCTGGAAAGAAGAGGGAAGCAGAATTTGACTTGTGCCATTCCTCATGACATTGACCTCTGATGTCACCTTTGTCTTCCGGCTGGCACTGGGAAGTCTCAGCATTTCCTTCTAGAATACCCTTATGAAGAAAATGCACATCTCAGCACACTGGCTTCTGGTGAACCACAAAGCAATATCAGAGCTACAGCAGTAGTTCTGGAGGGCCTAGCATGGTTTTCTATACCCAAAGTTTGAGTCCTAGAAACACTTTAGTGTTCTATCCACTGAGCATCTACCCACATAACACAGAAGATAACTAATATGCAGGGCGGTAAGACCAAGCTCTATCTCGAACCTTTGAGTGTCCATTTTAGTGCAGCCTCAGTTATGCACGACTTTCTATGAGTCGGAATGATGCCTCGCTGTGGCTCAGAAACGGGAAGTCATCCCTTGCCACAACCTTTAGCTAAACATTGTGAATATTGAGTTGTAATCTAGTCATTATAATGACCAACTTAGGTTTGGTTTCAGTTCTTCTGCTTTTCGACTGCTCCCTGGTTTTCCTACAATTCCAAGAGTAAACTGCCCTTGAAGCTCCATGAGACCTTCAAGAGGCTGAGGAAAATACTGGCTCGAGCAAAGTTGAATTTACCAGCTAATGGGTACGTGGATGGATATATCCCTTGTGGCTTAAGTGTTCATTGACTTGCAAAAAGAAATGCATTTAGTCACCTCTTTGTTCAGTTCTTTGCAACTCTAGGGTGACTGTGGCATGTTCCTTTGTTATAAGTGGTCATTGCAATGCAGAATAGCAGTTACCAGATAACACAGGGCCATAAACTAAGCTGGAATGATGATGCCACTTTAATGAGTCTCGTGCGTGTGAACACTTGGTCTCCAGCTGATGGCACTATTTTGGAAAGTGATGAAAGGCTTAGGGGATAAGAGACTTGCTAAAGGAAATATGTTGCTGAGAGCAGGCCCTGAACTTGTAAAGCTTGGCCCCACTTACTGTTCATACCCTGCTTCCTGACTACATATGCCATGTGACCAGTGGTCCTTACACTGCGGATACCGTGTCTTCCATCACTGTGATGGACTGTCTGTCTTTGAAGATAAAATTCAAAATAAACCCTTTCTCCCTATAGTTGCTTTGGTCAGGCATTTTTGTTTGTTTGTTTGTTGTTGTTGTTGTTGCTGTTGTTGTTGTTACAGTGGCATGTAAAGTAACCAAGAGGGTGAGGCTAGCCATGGCTTGATACGGTCTTCAGATACATCCCAGTTCCAATGAACTCAAGTTTTTTGGTGTGTACATGTTTTCATCTACATATGGCTGAGGGAACATAGAGAAAAAGATAACTGGATGCTGACACGCAGGAAATCTTTAGCCTGGTGTCTAGTAAGCAAAAGTGATACATGTCGTACCCACTCTCATCATGGCAGAAACTAATATCCTACATGTGAATTCCTACACACTACATGAGCCACAGAGTCTGTTGCAGCTGAGTTCAGCACCTGTGGAAGAGTGAAGAAACTGGACTGAGTGTAAAGAGAAGGCGGGCAGGGAAGCAGGTTGTTAAACAGAGCAGACAAGACCAGGGTTGGAAGCTGAGAAGCAAGAACAGAGGCTGGAAGGCGTTCCCTTTAGTGGTCCACCCCTGCTACTCTTGCCCTGAAGTTATCTGATCTAGTCAGGCCTTCGAGATAGAGGCGAGGTGGCCGGCATCCTCCCTAGATGAAGGACACTCTCTATGTCCTGTTGCTATCCTCCTCCCCCTTTCACTAGCCTCTCTGGTCCAAGAGAGCCTTAGAGCCTGCCAGCGACAGCATTTGGGCCTGAGCCTTGACTGTGTCTCTAAAAATTATTTTGATTCACGGTTTGAGATTTTACAAAACCACACAGCCCGCATGAAGCCTGCGGCTTCAGGGTCTTGTTTGTTTTTAAGAGTCCGAAGAGTGAATTTGTGTGGTGGGTCCTATAAATGGAGGTTTTCTTTGCCGGGGAGAGGTGAGGGAGCAGCCACGGTGAGAGGCAGCCACGGTATGCTTGCACGTCGCCATAGGGCGGAAGGCACTGCTGGTTGAGGAGGCTCCCACGGCCATTGGGAAAACACAAGCTGAGCCAAGAACACAGAGCTTCAACCTCATGAACTGTTTGCCTGAAAGATAACAGTGTCTCTTCCATACAAGCCTTTCACCACCCTACAGAAAGAGAATGTTTTTAATTCAACAAATGGTGTCTACTCCTTGCAAACCAACCAGAAAAAAAGACATTGCCATGGCTGGGCCTCAAAGTCCTACCTAGGATCCAAGATGGGCCCTAACCAAGTAGTTTGTCCAAAGATCAGCTCCCCATAGGTTAGGTATCCTGGAATGGAATCAAGCCAGGAAAACCAGCAAAAACATGCCAGGTGTTGACTCTGTGAGGTCTCAGGAGGCTGAAAAAGGTGAAAACATGTTTTCAGGCTCCAGACTACAAGATAGCCTTCTATCAAGTGAAGGAGAAAGGGCTTTAGGACACACAGAACCTCCCGAATGGCTTGTATTGAAGCCATGTTCTCTCTCCAAAACAACTCAAGCTCTATGCCTCTCAAAGCCTCCCGAAGAATAAGCTAGTGAGGTGAGCTTCCCATTTCACACAGCATGTATAGTTGATCCTTAACAGCACTGTGGAGGTGAGTACATGGCTGATGAGCTGGGGCTTACCGACAGCAACCAAGGTTCTTACCTCCTCTGACTTCCGTGCTATCCGGGTCAATAGGACACCAGGGTGGTTTTCACAGCAACATAAAGTGCTGGTAGAGTGTCCCTTGTCAGTTCACTAAAGTCAACTGAAGAGCATGAGCTCTGGTGTCATGGATGCGGTTTTCAAGTTCTCATGTGGCATGAGGGCTTGGGAATATAATGTGTCGAGTGTAAGGTTCAATCTATCGGAATAGCAAGAAGGGTCCTCAATTTGGCCACTTTGAAGATCTTCCCTGAGAGCTACCAGGAGATAGCAAACATGGGAACAAACCCGGAAAAGCATAATCTGTTCATGAAAATATTACTTTAAAAACAAAACTAGCATATTTTGTTTTAAAAAGGAAAATGAGTTATGTCAAAAGAGCAAGTAACTAATCATCTGCAAAGAATACATACATGTGTTATCAATCCTATGATTGCTTGAGGGATGGCAGCATACAGGAAAGCCTGCTTAAAGAACCATCCAGAACCTGATTTGCACTTGCCTTGATGCACCTTACCATGATGTGTAATCAAATCCGTCTACACCCTGTACCTTTCTGACTCCAGGCTTCATTTTCCCATCTGTCAATAGGGGCAGCAACATTACCTTGGATGTACCTTCAAGATACAACATCCCACATACCAAGGTGAATGATAGGAGGAAACATCGCCACCCAAACTTTCACTGTTGATTCAATTATTCTACCATTAAGTACCAATTCAACTTTTATGCAGCCCCAGATCTTGGAGTTTGAGGTCAGAGTGTGTGCCAAGCCTTCGAGTATGAAATCTAACTAATAAAACCATCTGGAGAGAATGGGAAATTGGGGATTACAAAACTTATTCCCCTCTTACTTTGCCCCATCTCTCATAGCAACCCAAACTAGGACATGACAGGTAAAGTGACATACTTTTCAGAAGGCAAAAGGCAAATGTTTGATGAATTGACCATTGGTGGAGAACTGATGGGCATTGTGTATGCATAATGGCCAAGCTGACTTTTCATGCTGATTGCTGCCAAGATAAGAAAGCATAATGAATGGTCTCTCAGTATGCCCTGCACGGAGGCAAGCAGCTTTAATTTGACTGGCTTTAATAAAATTAATTCTTCAGAAAGAGAAGCTGGAAGAAGATGGTGATATGGACTGATCAGAAAGGCCGAGGATGACATGGGCACGGAACAGATACTAACTGCTGGTTTTCCATTTGTTAATCCAGTTAAATAAACGGAAGGACAAAGTTGGATCTCATTACATCTATAACTCATTAAAATGCCTGTATGTGCCCTGCAGTCAATAGAAACACTTGGGATCCTGAGATGAAATGGCCTAGCTTCATAGAAAGGCACCCTAATAGAAAACAAACGGATCTTTCTTGAGTCTCATATTTTTCCTTCTAAGACTGTTTACTGAACATCCCCTACCCAGGTCCAGGGTGAACGAAAGGAGTTTTCTCCCAGCCCATGGAGGCTGCAGAAGAGCAAGTTCCCCTGAGCTGGGCTTCTCTAGCAAAACGTAGAAGGCTCTCATGTTCTCAGGCCTCCTCTCCCCGTGCCAGATGCTCTCTGCCAGGCAACTATGTCCACATGTCCTTGCACAGTGGGCCCCAAGGCACTTCACTGCCTATTTTCTTGTTTATCTCATGAGTTTGGTCCCCTGGCACATGCGTGTTGGGCTTCACTTAATAGATGAGGAAATATTTTCCACATATATCACACAGCGCAGTAAAAAGGATGGGAATGTCAAGAGCAGCAACAAGATGGACAGAAAGACAAGAAAGAAGAGTCTTCGATTAACCCAAGGACAAACTACAGCTGTGTCAGAGGGTGAATTACCCTGTGGACCTTGGCTCCCTCAATAAGTAAGATCCTGAGTCATAACAGGTGACTGTTCTATCTTTTAACAATTGCCACTTGAAGCCCTCTGCATATCAGGCACTTCTAAGTGCAAAGATGGTGTCTTCATTAGGGTTTTATTGCTGTGAAGAGACACCATGACCATGGCAACCCTTATAAAGAAAACACTTAACTGGGGCTGGCCCACAGTTCAGAGGTTTAGTTCGTTAATCTCATGGTGGGAAACATGGCAGAGTTCAGACAGACATGGTTCTGGGGAAGGAGCCGAGAGTTCTTCATCTTGGTATGCTCACAGCAGAGGGAGACTGTGTGCCACACTGGGCATAGCTTGAGCATCGGAGACCTCGAAGGCCACCTTCACAGTGACACGATTCCTCCAACAAGGCCACACCTCCTAACAGTGTCACTCCCTATGGGCCAAGCATTCAAACATGAGTCCTTGGGGGGGGGGGTTAAAATACTACATTGTCTCCAAGGGTATCATAATCTCATAAAACTTTGGTATGAACACACAATCATAGCAACTCAGAAACACATGAGTTCTGCTTCTACCTTCAAATGGCATTTTAAAAGTCTTTAGACTTTTAGACCTTCAGATTTGTGTCCTAACATCCATTCTTCTCTGATGCTGAAGATAAAGTACAGAAATACAAGGAAATTTGGTTACCCAATTATGAAGGCAGCCGCCTTCCATGGCACCAAGTTTGTCCCCAATGTGAGAACAAGGCACCTATGCAAACCAACACCAAAACCACTTCTTCTCTTGCCTCCTGCTTCTGCAAGGACAACTCCCTCCCCCCGACCCCCATTGCAATAGGAAAGCCACTCATTACTAAACAGCTCAGCAAGGTTTGTCCTGTTGGAGAATATAAAGTTTTATGAGCAAGCTGCTCCTCCTCTCTCTGGAGTTAACTGAGAGAGGGAGTGGGGGAGAAAGCCTGGCTCGGGAGTTCAGGGTGAATTATAGACTGCCGCTCAAGATTCACAGCTCTTCGTGGTAGGAGGTTAATATTCTCACATGTCATTAGGTCTGCTGGCTCTCCTGATGGTTCAGTGAAGCAGGCAGCAAATTATTTCCTCATGCCGCCGAGGACAGCACACTTCAAAGCAAGGGAACTCGGGTCAGGACAGGCCTTCGGGTGGATTAATGACTTCAGATCACCACGGGTTGTCTGCAGGTAAGAGTGGGCCTGAAGCCTTTGACAAAGCTAACTTTTTGATCAGTCTTGACCCATCTTTCAAGTCAGACTTCCAGATTTGATTCCTATCACCTTCTAAGGACCTGCCAAGACCTGCAGGAAGGTTGAGGAACCTGTCTGGTCATTTTATCCTCACTTGAAATGCCTCTGCTTGCTCGGTGATAATGTGCATCCCACCCACAGTTCAAGGAGGAGCTTAAACAGATTCCTTGGGGGAGACTTAGCTTCTCCCAAGCAGGCTCACATGTCTCTAGATAGAACTCTCCAGAACCTTCCATTGTGTATGCTCCTGTTACCATTGCCCAGGGTATTTGATGCCTACTTGTCTACCTGACAATTCAGTCTTATGAAGGCTAACACGGTGGCTGATATGTCTGCTGATGGCTGACTAAGTAGGAGGGAAGGGACCAATCTAGGTGTCACGATGCAGACCCAGTTCCACACCTCTTTCCATCCCAGCAGAACAGATTCATCAATGAAACTGGCCTGGGAATTGCCACTTAGAAAGATCACAGTAGCTGAAAGAAGAATGGTGATAAGCATGTGACACTCATGGGAAGTCAGAGGAAAAGTAAAGGCCATCTTCCTCAGGCCCCAAGTGCATTTAGTTCAATCCATAGGTATATTTACTGTAAACCCCCACCATGGTCTGGATTCTATTGTTGTCTGCTCTAGGTTTTCTTAGCATAAGAATGCTTTCCACTGGGGTCTACAGCACCATCCTGGAGGCTGTCCCAATCAAGTAGCCACTAGGAGAACCTGGAGGAGATTGATCCTATTTTTGTTCAACGAAAGAGAAAGACCCCACTGTCTATCTCTGAGCCTTGCGACCTGGGTACTCTGAGCAGGTATCAGGCCATCAACTTACACTTCTTGTCTGTTGTCTAATCGAGAGTCAGATGAGACTTGCAAGGGTTTTCTCTTAAAAGGGAGCTGCCAGCATTGAGCATGGGGGGCGGGGCGCATAAGCCGGACTGACGTCATCAGCCAAACCCTCCATTTCCACCAAAAAGCAAAGTAAGAGCTACAGAGACAGAAGGGATGCCTCTTACTGTTCCAGGCCCACCTGCCTCCTATGTCTGGATCACTTCAAAATGTTCTTTGTAGGCCTTGACCCCATCCTATCACTTTCCTTAAGAACCCTACTTTCTTTTCTAAAAAACAAACAAACAAAAAAGAAAAACAAAGCAACAAAATAAAACAAAACCTTGCCTTGCTTTTCTATAAGTTGTTCTCTATTGGGAAAAGCAAATAAGCATGTATGTGCACACACGCATATTTTTGCACTTACATGCTCTCTCTCTCCCCCCCCCTCACACACACACACACACACACACATACACACACACACACACACGCACACACGCACACAGGCACACACACACCTGTATACACAAACAGTTCTCAAAGGCTAGCCAGGCACCCTCCACCCACCTGACTCTGGCCTGAGCCCTGTATTAGCTATTTTTCTCATTATAATGACAAGATACCTGACAATAGCAACTAAAGGAAGTTTGGGGGTACAGCCTGCAATAGTGCAGAGGTCATGGAGGTCAGAGGGGTCACAGTGTGTTCACAGGAGGAAGAGAAAGATGGACCCTGGTGCTCAGCTCCTGCACTAGTTAGTTTCCTGGTACTGTGACAAGATCCGCTATAACCATGGCAACTGATCAGAGGAAGAGCCTGTACTGAGCCCACAGAGGAGACTTGGTACAAATAGATCATCCCTTCAATGGGCTTCCACTGCTCCACAGCAAGCAGGGGTGACTAGATCAGTGAGTCTGAAGGGTGCCTTGTGGGTGGTCTCTGGAAGCATTTCCTTAAAACTCCACTACAGGGGCCTAGAGCGCACACTCTCCTGAGTGGCATGACTCTTCATGGATAGACTTAGGTATTTTCTTTAATCTCCCAAATTCCATCTGTCAAAGTCTGGGACTCAAATCAAGACAGCACCTAACACAAAGACCCCTGGATGGGTCTAAAGATACACTAGGTTCATTAAGCCAGAGAGTGTCCATTATAGATTGATCCTATTTTTGTTCAGGGAAAGACAAAGATTCCACTGTCAATCAAATGGAATCCGACCTGGGTTAGTTTTAAGGTTTATCTGCATTTAAACATCTCAAATGTTCTCACCTTGGGGGCAGAGAGATTTCTCAGTGGACAGAGCACTTGCCATGCAGATGTGAGGACTGGAGTTGGCACCAAGAATCCATGTAAATTCTGGGTGGATATGGAAACACACCGGATATGGAAGCACACCGGATATGGAAACACACTGGAAACCTCAGGGTGCTGAGGGCAAGCAGGCTAATTAGACTAGGCAAGCTGTCGAGCTCTGAGTCCAGCAAGAGATTCAGCCTCAGTAAATAAGTCAGCAAACGTCAGCCTCTGGCTTACACGCACACACACACACACACACACACACACACACACACACACACACAGAGAGAGAGAGAGAGAGAGAGAGAGAGAGAGAGAGATACGTACATACAGATACATACATCACTTACAAGAACAAAAAGAAAAAAACAGTTCTCACTACTTTATATCCTGTAGGTTGCTTTGAGAAAGGGTAGAAACCAAAGCCCTTAGTCCAATGCCAAGTGTTGTTCTATAGCATTAAAAGTCTGGCCTTTCTGGCTACAGGATGAGTTTCTTTCAGTGCCAAATCACAGCGGAATCTTACACGACACAGGAAATGTCAAACATACGCCTAAGTCAACTAAGTCATTATCTTCTAATGAGAACAACCCGAACTCAACTCAAATATGTACCGACAGTTACCCTGTGATGTCTGCCTGCCAGCCATGAAGAACCTCAAGAGGCAACTTTCGAGCAGACTTGGTGGTGTTGAAATGTAAGAGAGAGATGTCCATCTTAACAAAGGAGACAACGGAGAGTGGAGAGGGCTGTGCGGACCAGAGAGGCCACACTGCACCTTCTGGCATCTCCATCCGCGTTGTCTTGTCACAGATGGTGTCAAGATGACTGTGCAATTTATTGTACGGACTGGAACAGCTTCCAGGGCAGGGGGGACATTGTTACCTATTATGCCAGGAAAACAGGCATTAGCACAAACTGCACTGGGCAAAACGGGGTGAAATTTAACCTACTTGTTCCTTTGAATAACGTGGTTATGACAAGTCATCAATTCAAACCTTCAGAGTCTGCAACACGAGGGAAGGGTAGGAGTTACTTTTTCTTCTATTTCTTAAATACCCAGAGATATGTTGCTTCTGTGCCTTGCAAGGGTCCCCAAAATCTCTTACTGCCAAGCAATTATTACACCATCCCCTTTCTAATATGAGGTGTCTGAGAGATACACAACACCCCCAGCCTCAAAGATCTTCCTGAGTTATCTGAACAAATTAGGTCAGTAGTTGCAAAGTGGGGAGAATATGTGGAAAATGAAGATATTCGGCGTGCCATGGCACAGTGGTGCTACCAGAATTCATTCAACTCAGGTCAAGGGCACTGTAACCATAAGACACAAGTCCCCACAGTAAAGAAGGACACAATGTCACATGTGTCAAGGCTGCCCTGCCGTAGATAGAAGCTGCTGCTGCTTCTGCTTGCTCTGTCCTGGGGTGAGTACTGCCTTTACCTCTCACACCTGTCTTTGTGAGCTCCCCTCCACCACTGCTGAGGCCCAGCTGTCCTCTTGGGCAAGGCTGGGTTGTGGGAAGGCAACTTCTCAGGCGCAGAGAGGAAAGCACAGCTGTCAGCCGCCACAATGAAAGATACAGACCTTCCTCAGTTTGATGGGAGCAGACAAGATTGACAGACTGTGTGACTGTTCTCTTCTCCAATGTTAGTGGGAAAGAAGGTGACAGCAAACACGCCGGGCAGGTTGAAGCTTCAGCTTTCACTAGCACTCAGAGGCCCTAACCTCAAAAGATATGTGCATCCTATGAGCAAGGATGGCCCCTAACACCTCAATAGAATGAGCTTGTCCTGAGCTTAAGATAAGCCCCTTCTAAACATTTTGGGTCTGCTCCAACATTGGGTGCAGACACAACTCCATCGTCGCTCCTGATAGGCTCATTCCCTTATGCACAGGGAAGCAGGAGCCGGGCTGGAAGCAAGAGGCCACTTATCCATATACACACCTGTAGGAGAACGGGGAACCCTGCTGTTAGCTGCCCATGAAGGGAGAGCAAGAAGATGAGGGAGGGGCCTACTATCAGGATGTAAAGTGAATAAATTAAAAATAAACAGCTTAAAAAAAAAGAAAATAAAATATAAAGGGATCAATTGAAAGAGAGAAGTGAGGTTAAGGGATCTTCAATCTAGGCCCCAAATATCTCCTGTATTAGTCCTAGGCTACTGTTACAAATATGCACGAGCGAGCTGGGTAGCTTATAAGCAAAAATGTTCCTGGGTCCCAGAGCCAGAAATCTGAAACAACCATATTGGAAAGGCTGTGCGCCTCTGAAGGCACCGAGAAGCTCTGACCCGCTCCTCTCCCGCTAGCTTCTGCTACAAGAAAGCACAGCAAAATGCAAATGGGGCTTGCCAAACACGTGATGCTTATCCTGTGCAAAGGTAGAACTGCACACATGACAGTCAGTTTACAAGGCTAGCCATAATACTGAAGCACAGTATCACCTTAACAGATTACCTCTAAAACAAACAAGCAATTCTATTTCCAAACATGCTCACACTCATAGGTACTGAGATGTAGGGCTTCACCAAATGAAACTGGGGTGTGGGGTGCAAAATGTAGCCCCTGTTCCCTTCCTAAGTGACCACTACTCCTGTAGGGAGCACCTAAGGGAATTTCACATGAAATCAGGCCTTCAGAACTGAGGCTCATGAGTCGCTGGGGTGTGGCCAGATCCAAGATGCGCAAGCCACGTTTACTTACAGTCTTCTCCTTAGGGTTGACTTTCTATGCTCAGCTTAAGACAACTGTGATGGGGGATATAAAAATGCACCACACTCTATATCTTATTCCCACTCAGAATACTGAAATACGCGATGATTTTAAAAGTTTACTCTTGTGGGCTGGGGGGATAGTTCAATGGGTAAAGTTATGAGCATGGAACATCTCCAGCACTCACATGAAAGGCAGGCGTAGATGCACACATCAGAAACCCAGAACCCAGAAGGGAAGAGTCAGGAGGATCTGGGAGGCTTGCTGGCCAGCCAGCCTCACCAACTGGAAAGCTCCAGGTTGAATGAGAGAACCTATCGCAGAAACACAAGGTGGAGGGCTGGCAAGGTGGTGCAGTAGAAACATCTAGAGTATATAACATCTAAACCTGAGTTCCACACCTTGGAAATAATGGAACTTGATTCCTGGAGATTGTCCCCTGACTTACACACACACACACACACACACACACACACACACACACACACACACACACACACACTAATTCTCTGAAACACAGCCATGAACCCAAGTAAATAACCCTCAGCATAGAATTGATGCTTAAAAAGTGTTTCTTGTTTCTCTCTCAACCCTGAAGACAAAGTTACAAAACCAGATATTGTAGAAGGGGACCAGCAGATGCATCCAGCAAATTCTAACTCTCAATAATCCTTGGAGGATAAGGTTTACCGCCTGTATTGTCCTTGGCTGGTGCCTTAGTTTGAGCGGGACCCCTGTGCCCAAATCTGCCTATCATAATGTTCTACTTGTAGGCTTCTAGGACCCTCTGGGTCCTTCTACTTTGCCTTTCTCCCATGATTCTCTCATCTAGAATCCCACTAGAATGTCCTCTCCTCTGTCTCAGTTTCCTGGTAAGTGAAGGCTTTCGTGGGACATGCCCCTTGGGCTAATATGCAGATATAAGTGAGTATATACCATTTGAGTCTTTCTGCTTCTGGGTTAACTCACTCATTATGATAATTTCTAGCTCAATCCATTTATCCACAAATTTCGGGAAGTCCTTGTTTTTAATAGCTGAATAGTATTCCATAGTGTATATGTACCACAGTTTCTTTATCCATTCTTCTATTGAGGGACACTTCGGCTGTTTCCATGTTCTGGCTATTATGAATAAGGCTGCTATGAACATGGTTGAGCAAATTTTCTTGTTGTGTGCTGGAGCATCTTCTGGATATATTCCAAGGAGTGGAATAGCTGGGTCTTGAGGAAGCCCTATAGCCAATGGACGGAACACTCTCCACAGTAGAGTGGAGAGTGGGATATTACTTTCTCACATACTCTGGTGCCTCACCTTTGACCATGTCCCCTGGAGGGGGAGACCTGATGGCACTCAGAGGAAGGACAGCAGGTTACCAAGCGGAGACTTGATACCCTATGAACATTTAGAGGGGGAGGTAATCCCCCTCAGGAACAGTCATAGGGGAGGGGAGTAAGGGGAAAATGGGAGGGAGGGAAGAATGGGAGGATACAAGGGAGGGGATAACCACTGAGATGTAACAAGAATAAATTAATAATAATAATAAAAAAAAGATAATAGTGATCACTAACGGTAAAAAAAAAAATCCTTGGAGAATATTAGGAAAGTCGAGGTAAGTTCTGGCTAGTACACTGGAAATACTAAACAACACTAAAGTCACATATCAAAGTAAATACACCAAAACTAAAAAAATAAACCCCCCCCTAAAAAAGCAGTATAAGTTAAAGTGGTGCTTCGTTCTCAATCTAGGGTCACAACCTCTTTAGGGATCAGGCAACCCTTTCACAATGGTTGCATAGCAGATGATTACATTGCAATTGATAACCCTAGCAAAATTACAGCTGTGAAGTGTCAATGAAATAATGTTATGGTTGGGGGTCAGTCACCACATCATGAGCAACTGTATTCAAGGTTCACAGCATTAGGAACGTTGGGAACCACTGGGCTAGAGACTCTCAACAAAGTGAGTCTCTGTACTCCGTGCATCAGGGGCCACAGAAACATCATGGCCACACAGCTGAAATGAGCATCCTTGAAGGAGAAAAGTCAACACGTATTCAGAGGAAGCCTCTACCGAGCTTGTGTTTATATGAAGGATTAGATAACCACTGCATCCCAATTGTTTATAATCCCCATGGAGAGACAAGACGTTGACGTGTGGAAATTAAACAATATGAGATTCAAGGAGTAATTCAAGGTAACAATAGAGCCCTCACAAAGCAATATATGCTTATATGTCACATAAACAATACAGAAAATAAATGGAACAAGAACTCGCAGGGAGTGATTGCTGTAACTGAACGTCTAGGAATGGAGCTTTCAGAAATGCCGGTTCCATCTGAGACTTCGAAATGAGCAAAGTGTCCTCCTATCGCCGCGTTGAGCAGATAGGAACTTGTTGGCAGAAGAACTTTTTAGAAAGACCCCGTGATAAAGTAATTAATATAATTTCATAATTAAAGACAACTGGAAAGTTTGCTTAAGTGGATACCTGGCTCTTTCACAAGGCCAGAATAATGGGTGTTATGACTGAGAGGCAGTGGTATGGCAGATAGCTTCTCAGCTGACTTCAAAGACCCACTTCCTCTTAGTATTCAAGTCCTGGCATAACCCTCTGGATGCCTAAAGGTGCGACACACTTAAGAACCGTTTGCTGAAGAATATCACCAAGGTGATGGGTGTCACTTCCAAGACAAAGTTACAAAAAGTCTGGATTTTTTTGCTTTCTGAATTTGTCACATGACCCCTCACCCCCTTCAGCCAGGGTCTCTTAGCCTAGCATTCTACCATGGCTAGGGTAGAGATGCCTTATGGTCAGGCTCACCTGGAGAAGAACTAACTGATAGAGGCCCCTACCTGGCAGCCCAAAAGACTAAGACTCCATGTTAAATGCTACCAGCACATGCTTGGAAATGAATCCTTTATAGTCAAGCCTTGAAGCGATGGCAGGCCTCTGTAGAACCCGCACTGGGAAACCGTGTGGGGGAGGGTGGCAAGCGTCTGTGCAGAGTCAGTAGGTTATGTGTTTGTCATTGGAAGCTGTTCAATTTGAAATTGATTTCAAACTCTATACTATGTAACTAGTTCAAACGCATCATCTCTTCCTCTTACCCATCAACTAAGGCCCTCCCATGTGGATAGATAGATAGGGAGCTTAGCTGAGGTCAAGAGACACAGAGGTCACAAAACACTAACACATGAGAACATGTGGGCCCAACCCTTCCTTGCTGCCTTCTAGGAGTAGAGAAATCCACTTCACAGCAGTCTAGCCTTCTCTAACAGAATGGGCCTACTGGAACCATGGCTCCAACAACTACAAAACAACAATGACAACGATGACGACGACAAGGCTCCTGCAGGTGACTACACCATGCTCATTACCCTGAGCCAGCCATTCTTCATTTTGTCTATCAGGATTCCTTCTAGATTCTTCCTGTAGCTGCCCCCCACACCCCCACCCCTTCCCAAAGCTGAGACTGAGGGAAAATCCTTACAAAGAGGCTCCAGATCAGGTCCTTCAGTCACAGCAGCAACATACAGAGGAGGCTGAAGCTTTCAAAGTGAAGTACAACTTAGTTTATTGAGTTTCTGGAACTGCAAATTCTGTCTGCCGGAAGGGGCAGGGACAAGGCTGCATTCTGCAAAGACCCTGTCCTTTTGGTGTACAGATGCGTGTGCAACACTAGGATAGATCTCCCAGAAGCAGATCTTGAAATGAGGAGGTGAGGGTCAGCCATTTATTTGGAAGGGGCCCACGTGCAGCACCAGAGAAAAGAAGTGAACCAAAGTCAATAAAGGATACGGTATTAGGTGGGCAACTGGATGCCACTCAAGACCTCGAGGTTAGGGGTCAGCAGACTGCTTATGTAAAAGATGACATGGTAAGTACAGTAGGACTTGGGAGCCAAATGACAGTAGCCACAGACAGTGTAGCCACTTTCCCCTGCCTGACAACTGTCAAGGTCTCAGTGGTCAGAAAAAGTTGTGACCACACACGCCCGTAGCTTTGTTTGGTGTGCAGAGGAATGGGTGAGTGGCAAGGGTAGATGGGGTAGGACCAACATCCTGCCAAAAGACTCCTCTCCTCCACTCTGACCCATCCTTCAAGAAGAAGGAAAGAGAGAAGAAAGAATGTAAGTGGAGCCAAAGCAGAGGCCTTCCGTGATGGAGCCATGGTAGAGGCCTTCCGCCATGGGTGGGAGGCTCTGCCAACACTGCTCTTCCCCCTTCCTCTCCCTCTCTCCTGCCCTGAAGAACACCTCCGGGATTCCAGCAGGGAGAATTTTCCAGTAGCATGGTTTATCTGTTATCCCAGCTAAGTCTCAACTGACAATTCAACCACCCCCATGTTTGGGCATGCAGAGACTCCTTCATCCTTAAAGAATTCTTGCCTAAGGTGGGCATATGTTGTATTGCTGAAGTTGTTGTTGTTGTTGTTGTTGTTGTTTTGAAACTCAAGATTAAAGCATCGTTTTGCTGGGTAAAGAGGAGAGTGAGACAATAAATAAAAGAACGGTGTGAGCCCTGAGCTGTTCACAGCCCCAGCTCAGTGCATCCTTAGTGGAGGGGAGAGTCTGTCCTTCCTCTTTCCTCTACAGGAGGCTCGAGATGAAGACAGAAAAAATTAAATGAAGTTAAACCACCTTGTTATGTAATTGGGACTAGGCCTCAGGCTTCCGCAGTCAAGAAGGGATTAAGAGCAGAGCCACCTGGGCTGCCCTTCTCCAGGGTCCCATTACAACCCCCCTCGTCCCCTTTTATAGCCAACAGATTAAAATGCGAGCCTAGCAATCTTTGATCTTTCACTTGCTGACACAAATCCTTTCAAGCTTCCAACATTTTCTGCTGAGGTAATTAGTAGTAATTAAAAGGTTTCCAACAGTCTCTCCTCCTTGTTTCCCCACCGTGTGTCTTTCTTTTCTCCCCCCTGCCCCAGAAGAAATTGCTTTTACAAGTGCCTTCCATCTCCAAAACACAGGCATCCCTCCCTTTTTTTCTTTATCTGACTTGGACAGATCAAGTAGATTAGCGATTCCATTATTCAGAATACAAAGGCAGACAACAGGGCTTTACTATCTTTTACTATCGCACCTGACCTAGTGAGAGTACAGGGGGCTTAGGTTCAGAAACGAGTGCCCCAGCTTGTAGGCTTGTATGAAAAGACAGTCCAATTATGCAGAAAAAGACACTGGGCAGCATCTTGTGCTGAAGAAATTCACCATTTAAAGAAGTGTCTGGCTCCAGTGTCCATCACTTGCACACACTTGCACTCCAGGAGCACACACTTGCACACCTCAAGCACATACTTGAACACCTCAAGCACACACTTGTACACCTTGAGCACACACCAGTGTATGTCGCTATGGTTTGTATGTGTAATGTTCCCCACAATCTCTTGCAGTTAAGCACTTGGTCCCCAGATGACTGTGTTGGTCTGGAGATAACAGGGCCTGGATGCCACTGGCAGCTAGAGGGCTGGGCCTTGAGGGTTACAGCCGCCTTCCACATGGGTGCTGGAGCCCTTTCTTGATTGATGACTTCACGTGACCAAGGACCTAAGGTTACTGCCTCCAAGGATGGGAAGCCTTCTTACTCCAGGCCATCCCTGCCCTGATGGATGGGAGCCCTGAGCCATGAACCAAAATAAACCCTGCCGCACCAACAAGAAAGGGAACTGATCTGATACACCCACTGATCTGCACACATGGCTTCTCTACCTAAGTGTGAAGTCCCACAGACAGCTTCTTGTTTCCTTCTTATGCTCACCTTCTGTATGAGCTGATAACACAGAGGGAAATGGAGAATGCCAGAGAGGCAGAGGGGGACAAGGAGGAGAGGCGGGGAAGGAGGAGGAGGAGGGGGAGGAGGAGGAGGAGGAGGAGGAGGAGGAGGAGGAGGAGGAGGAGGAGGAGCTATTACAAAATCTTTACAGACACATAAATGCCATGCATCTCACACACAGAGACACACACTCTCACAGACACGGACATACACAGACATACACATATACACCCGCACAAAGACATTTGCACACACACCGAGCCACAAGTGCAAATCCACAATCAGATGTATAGTTGCTGTAATCTTCCATTGGCTCCTCGACATTGAGTAGGGCACAGAAGCTCCTATGTGGCCTCTGGGTCATGAGCTGGAAAGAGTGTAACTTATCATGAGTTGCCTGCGTCCGCTGCTGCTAACAAAGAGTATCATGGCTGGAGGCAGGCCAGGAGACTTTGTTTGGCCAGATGCTACACCAGGCAGGATGCGGGGGTACCTGGTACAGACTAACTACCACAATGACCCACAAAAGAGGCTTAGTATTAACAATGGATTTTTGCTCATGCACTCCAGGGTGCATTTTTTGTTCTCTAGTTTGGACAACTGGGCAATCTGGAGTTAGTCTTGGACTCTGCCCTAACCTGGAAGCCTTAGTCCTTCCACATAGACCCTGTGTGTTTTTGGTCCATTTCCTCCAACCCTCCTTGGAGGCTGGCCTTTAAGAAGCATTTGCAAGGTGCCTATGCAGTGTGCCTTTTCCGACCATTCCGCTTCCCACCTTCCTCCCCTCTCCATCCGTCAGGAAACAAGGGAAGAAGCCAGGTGCATGCCCCTGCGTGGCTGCTAAGAAGCTGGATGCCCACCCACATGCCCAAGCTTCCTGGCTGCTCAACCAACCTGTCAACGCTGATTCTGGAGGACAGAGGTGAGACAAAGCATTGTCTTTACAGTGCCTCAGGTCCTGGGTCTCCTCACTGTCACATTCTCCCCATCAAAGAAAGCATGGGATAGCTTACTCCCACAGACTACCTGTTACAGATGAAAAATCTAAGATGTGGGCGATAAGATAAGGGCTGCTTGTGTGAACACCTGATAACTTGAACATGGCTCTAAGCCATGGTGCCCTCTGAACCTAGAGACAAGCGGGAGTCTGCTCCACTGGTCACATGTCAATGGGTAGACTGAAGATGGTAGAAGGAGCCTAGCTGGTAAAGGCCACACCCCTCTTCCAGGCGCACCCCTCATCCATTTCTAGAAGTTTGGAAAACTTCCCTTTGCAACCCCATGTGTCCTATGACAGCAGGGGTCATAGGAAGCAAATCCTTTTTCTGACTCTGCTGCTGAGGCCTTCCATGTTAAATGGATAGAAATCCACCTTCAGAGTCTCTGGGCCCCGAAATTAGTTACTTCACAGTCAAATGGACTTTGATGAGGCTCCCATGATTAGTGTAGGGTGCCACTAAAAACATATACCATGTTCCAATCCCATCATCCTAAGTAAAAATAAATAAATAAATAAATAAGCCAACACTGAAAAGTAATGGATTTAATGATCTAGAAAATCTAGACGCTGAAAACTCCAAGGCAGACCATATTAAATTAGACCAGTACAAACAAGCCAAACTACATTTATCCTCTTGTGGTTACAGATTTTATCTACTAAACCAGGTTTTCAGGGCTAGTCTGTTTTCAATGAATAGAATTTTTGAATGTCAAGTCCCAGGATTCCTTTGTGGAGGATAATTTACCCCCAGGATAGCTGAGGCTGGACATACACAGATCTCTGCAGAGGAGCTGAAACCCATCTAGTCTTCTTCCGGCTTCCAATAGGTGGCATGCTACCTGTTGATAAGCAGCCAGGTGGGATTCTGGGATGGATACTGGGAGGTAGAGATCAGGGTTCACTTTTTTTCTCCTTCATGAGGCAAGAGATGCAACATGGAGCGGGTGCAGAGCACACATAGGAAGCTAAGGGGTGGATGCTGCCCTTTCTGGGAAAAGAAAAAACAGACAGAAACTGAACTAAGAACTCTCCAGAAATTCTGGTGGGCCTGGCATGGCTCAAGGTGCTTTCCTAGGGCAAAGATGACAAGACGCCATTTTTATTTTTCCTACTTCATAAAATAATGATAACAATAAGAGCCTCGCTGGCTTGCCTCTAGGATGCATGGCAAAAGAATCTCGGTCCTGTCTATTCTTTCTGTCTAGTGGACTTTCTTCCAGGCCTGCTGTGTGAGGAAGGTCTTCCGCCCTTGGAGGGGTGGATCTGAGTAACCGTTAATAACTAATTAGAATGGAAAGAATGAGAGTATTGGAGATTACTTTCAAAAATTATGAAAAATAATTTGGTGGCATCTCTTTGAAAGTTACATTTAGTATGCATTAGATTCCTACCAAGGGTGAGTTTGGACAGGGGTGGGGAGATGAAGGGAGGTGATGCCCACCATGAGACAATCATCTGCCAGAACTAATGACTTGGGAGCTGATATCAAACTGGGGTGTTTATCCACCCAATGCAGGGAGTGCCTGAAGAGAAGAAAGTCCAGCCAGAGTGTAGCCTGACCAGGGGGACCCCAAAGAGACACATAAAGACAGTCATGCCCTCAGACACCGATAGGGTCCTTGGAGATGTCAATGACACCCAAGGGAAAGACGTCTAGAAGGTAGCCCAGAGTCTCCAAAGTCCACTGAAGGATAAGGGACAGACACACAGCATTCAACACTCACACACCAGAGGGGTCCAGGTGAGACAAGTTCCATCAACCCACCCCTTCTCTTGGGTTTTCCGGTACTTGTACCCTAATGTATCACCATTCCCTGCCCTCATCCTCGCTAAAGGGACTCACGCAAAGGTCATCTTCTTACTGAATTCTGAATGGAGAAGAAGGCATGTCTAATACAAGATGTAGTTTGTGTTTATTGTTGGTTATTAGGTACAAGATGCCTCTTGGTTTACTGAGGAAACGCAGGACTGAGAGGCAGGAACAACAGTGCAGCACAGAGACAGGCAGGGAGCTGGTAAATGCCCACCATGGAAGGGATGGGAACATTAATAAGGACATTGTCAGATACTGACAGAGCCAGGCCTTTGATGGATGCTTCTCATCCCACCACTTGGGAGGCAGGACAAGCGGATGCCAAGAGCACACAGAGCAGCCAGCCTAGCCTACTGTGTGAGCTCCGAATACCAGCCTGAAAAGACAAGATGGACAGACAGACAGCTCCTGTGGAATGACACCCAAGCTTGGCCTCTTGCCTCCACAAGCATTACACACTCATACGTGCACACGTGTGCACCCCACACACACATAAAGGCATTCATATGTACTTGCACACACACACACACACAAATAAAACTCTATAAACAGAGCAGCCCCTCGTTGCATACACTTGGGACAGCCATCTCTTCCCCCAATGCTCAGGTGTAACCCTGTCCAGTAGAACTGGTTTTTAGGTCCGCTTTGGAACCAAGTAGCCTGATGACCTTAGATGAAACCCTTAATCTATCTGAGACAGAAGGCTCATCAGAAAAAACCCAAGGGGGTTCATTTAAATAACTGCTAATCTCTTCTACTTGAAAGTGCCTAAGAGTCTGTATTTTCCCCCTAAGTATTTAAATGTAAACACTCTGCAGTGGGAGAGATCTCATATAACTATGGCTAAGGAAGGCATAAGTCATAATTAGAGATGGGCCCGTTTTCAGAGTTCTCAAATGCCAGTCAGACATGGTCTCATCCTCAAAGGCAAAGATGTGGGGGAGGCATTCCCCGGCCTCAAGTCCTGTCCATCAGTTTGTCCACTGTGGTCCAGAGACATGGTAGCAAGGACCACAGAAGTGTCTGTTCACTTGCCCAGGTATGACGCAAGCCATCGCGACATACCAGTCCTCTATGTCCTGAGGTCCTTTTCGCTAGGCAATGCCACCTATTTGTGTATCACCGCAAAAGAGACAGAAGCCAGTTTGGTTTTGACAGCCAAGGTGTAACTGTGTTCTTTTTATTTATTTACAAAAATGAGTTTGTATGCTTCAAGGTCAACGGGAGAACTGGGTATAACAGGCAAAAAGCAGATGGAAAAAAAAAATGTTGAAACTGCTGTGGTTTGAAAGCTTAACCAGTAAAGTCCCTCCAGCCTT
>NC_140490.1:4959921-4994921 GCF_964271855.1 Acomys minous
AGTTCAAACGCAAATGAAATTGCAAGTCACTTATCATTGTAACTAGGCTTAAATCACACACGCGCGCGCACACACACACACACACACACACACACACACACACACACACTACTCTTAAGCTTTAGCACTTTAGAAATGTTTTTTTTCAAAATCCTTGCAAAATTTTCCTATGGAAACTTTGTAAATCACAGTTAGTGTGAGCTGGGTTGTGTGATGAGAACTCTGAGGTGTGTGCTTGGCGTGCCCGACATTTAAGATGTCCCTGTGTGCCAGGGAAAGCCAATGCGTGGAAAGCCTGTGTCAAGGCCACTATTTCCCTGCGCATATGTGTTGCTGATGTCAGTCTGTTAACATTACTCAGTATGAAACAGCTGGTCCAGGCGCCTAGACAGGGCCAAGCCTATGGCCAGGCAGCAGCAGCTCAGGAGGCCAGAAGAGGGACAACGATACAGTGAGAAAGAACTTCAGGTCTTCTAGTTCCTGTAGAAGACAAGGTCTCCCGGAAGACAGTGTGATAAGATAGAAAACCATCAGGTCAAGAGTCAGAAATCCTGGTTTGTACTCTTGCTATCAATACTACATTGGCAAGCTGTAAGACTTGAAGTGCAGCCCCAGTGCCTGTTTTTGTTATGATCCCCAGTGTGGGATGGGGAACGGTCTTGTGAGAGAACAGGTGAGGTTAATCCACTAGAAGACAAACCACCTCGAGCAAGAGCTTGATCGTTGCCAGCTGAAAAGATCCGTGAGCAGACTCTGTGAGGAGACATATAAATGAGCCTAAAACTGGAGGCGGGGCCTTTGGAGACTTGGGATAGTTTTGACTGTTCATCGCTCCACTTGGAGATGCTCCTAGAGAGAACTGCTTGAGGGAAGGCTCCGGGGCTCCGGGCTCCTGCTGAGGCTCCAGGTTCTGGTTATTCCAGGTTCTGGCAGAAGAAATCCTGCTGATTACGCCAGGAGAATCATTCCTCAGAAGTGATATCCTTATAATTTTGTTATTCTTTAATAACTTTTCCTACTGTTTAGCTTAGTCAGGTTGTAAGGGACATAAGCACAGTTAATAAGTTTGTAATAAAATATATTTGTTAAGAAAATTGAGCATATACTATCAATACTACGCTGGCAAGCTATAGGACTTGAGGTGTAGCCCCTGTGCCTGGAACTGTGTTTGGTGTCCAACGGACACTCAGTGAGATGATGGGTTGAACAAGTCTACGTGAGTAAGCCTGGTGATTCGGTGTTTTCCTTTTCTCCCCCAAAACTCTGTTTCTCACTTTGTATGACTACTAAAAGTGCTAGAACCTGCATAGCTGGCCTTAAGCCCAGGAAAAGTTATCAAATGAGGCAGTTGGGTTCTCTCTGGGACTCTTGGGAAGGAACAGACCCCAGTATCAAATGCCAGGATGAAGTCACAGGATGAGGAGTGGCTGGGCCCCCATATCAGTTCTCACACCCCGCACCACAATCCAGACACAGCAAAAGCTGTCTTGGCCTTCCTTTGAGTTAAAGACACCCCCTCAGCCTCTCTAGGCATGAGCTCCTTGCCCATTCTCCAGTTGTGGGACAAAGAAGAGCCAAAAATAGAGAAAATTATCCTGAAAAGTCACAGAAAACGAGGCGACAGAGGTATAAGGTCCTGCTACATCTGAACCTAGCACTAGCCTTGAATTCTACACATCGTTCAGGCTGGCCTTGAACTCACGATCCTCCAACCTCTGGTTTTCAAGTCTTAACATTATAGGTGTGCATCAGCACTCCCAGCTCAACTAATTTCTTGGAGGCCAGTTGTGAAGGTGACCAGGATGACTCCTTCAGTGAGCCAGGGGGCCTTTATCTAACAACAACAAAAAAAGCCAGGGTTACACCCTGTGTACTTCTCCACCCTCCTGCTGTCCTGCTGTACAGCAGATGTCAGAAAGTAGCTCAGACTCATAGGACCCTGGCCATGAGACACACGAAGCATGTGAATGTGGCTTCAGTAGCGTCCCCACGAGGAAGCTAGCAAAGCACAGGATGTGGGGGAAAAAAGTGGTGGCCCTCACCTGTTCTCACTGGTCTTAATGTCTCTTGCCCTTACCAACCCTTTAACCCAGATTCATAAAAACTGAGATGTGCTCCACAGCAGGTGCAACCCTGCCCCACCTCCCCAGCACACACGCATGTGCACACATACGCTAAAGCACCAGCAGGAAACACAGGCCTACCCACCCTAACCTCCTTCCTCTTCTTCATGTGGATCACAACCAATTTTAAAATGCCCCAAACCTACCCACTTGTAGTGAGAATTTCTTATTTCTCTAAAAAACAAAGAAATATTACATGAATGTTTTTGTTTTGATCCCATATGTGGAGATGTGAGACTGCTTCACAGCAAGGTGACTGTGATTTGCCTCGCGCTCTAGCAGGGGCGTGATTCTGCCAGTTGCGGGTAGTGTCTGCGAGTGTGTGATATTTGGAATTCTGGGACTTTTTCAGAGGATACCCAGAATCCTCCCGACATGGGTGAATGGCTGATTGATGGTTGGATGCTGTTGGTTGTGGTTAAGCAGTCGCAGTTGTGCACAAAGAAACAAGAAAAAGACATAGATATCCTGACAGCAAAGACCAAAGATGCCCCCAAGGGACTCGAGGCCCCTACTCAGCAGGAAGTAGTCTAATGGCAACGTCTCCCCTCCCCCCTCTATCTAACGTTAGGGTCTTGGAAGTGTGGAAGACAAGGGATGAAGGAGGGTAGAAGAAAGAATCTACAAATCATCATATGCTGCTTATACCTGCTAAACCATCTGGGGTCAGTCATCTAATGCTACTTCTGTAGGCACCCTAAAGTAGAACAGGGGTGCACCAGGCATCCCCCTCCCTCTGCCGGCTTCCTCCAGCCAGGAGTAGGCTCAGCAGTGAGGACCCCCTTTGAGAGAGTTCGGTCTTACTCCCAGCTTAGCACTCTCTCCCTAAACCCCAGTGGACCTTCAAGATTTATCTTCTTCAAAATTGTCAGGGGCGGGCACCTGCATTCGGATCGCCACAAGACAACCCTGGAGCTGAATCCTCTTTAAGCTCTTCGCCGGCAATGAGACTTGGGGAAACTGAGGCAGGTGCAAAGACTCAGTTATCCTTTCCAGTGCAGACACACTCCCCATGCCAGACACCTCCTTTAAAAGGGCAGCTGCCAGCCTCCAGTAACACTGGTAGAAGTCATCTTCATTTGCAAAATTTTTATTTTGAGAGGACTTTGAGACGGTTGGAGCAGGTTTCCTTTTATCACTTGGTGTCCGCAGAATGTCATTCATTAGTGCCACCCTCTCAACCCCACCTCCACCTTCACCACCTGAACCCCAAATAATTTCAAAAACACTCATATCCTAAAATGTTCCCTTCAATTTAAAAAAAAATTATCTCCAAGAGAAGAGATTTCTTTCCATCTCAATCCCACAACAAGGGGAATGTCAGCCCAGCTTTTTTTTTGACAGACAAATTATTGAATCAAAGAGAAAATGCCATTAAGCTCACAGGTTAGCAAGTGTCAGGAATGGTTTAAAGAGATATCCCCATTTATCTTCCAAACATGCATGAAATGTCACTAATGTGTGTTTATCATGTATAATCAGACAAAGAAAATATCGAAATAAAGTACTCCCGCATACAATAGAAATCTCCTTCCATCCTTCAAGATATCAGTACTATTCAAATAGAATAATAATGACGAAGCTGCTCTCTTGAAAATGGAAATCAAGTGAAATGTAGATAGAAATGATTTTTTTTTTTTGGTAGTTGATGTACATTTCTAAAGTGCATTAACAGGAAATCCAGAACTTTTTAGGTCAATTATATTGTCAGTATTGTCAACGCCATTGAAATGAATACTGAAGCAGAGCCTGTTCTTGCTGGAATCAAGCCGCAAGATTGGGAACTTGCAGAGGAGCTAGAGACACTGGAAGTCTGACATTGTTCAAGCATGTGTGCGTGTGTGTGTATGGTGTGTGTGTGTGTGTGTGTGTGTGTGTGTGTGTGTGTGTGTGTTATTTCCCATTCAAATCAATCTAAGAAGCAGGAATGTCATCTTACAATAAAATCTCCATAAGGAGAAAGAAAAAAAAATCTACAACTAATCTAAAACCTGGTTTTATTTTGCCCTTTCTTCTTCCTCTATAAACATAGTTTGCCTTGGTAAGCCAGGGACCATGCAGATACTAGATCCTAGTCCCAAGGTATACGCTTGGGTGGGACAGACAGCTCTATTACTAGAGTTAGACATGTAACACCCAAGAACATGAACTGCCTATAGGAGAAAAAATAGATATGGGGCCAACTGCCTCCTCATCAGGCGTTTCAATGTGGAAAAAAAAAATCACCCTTATTTTGTGACATTGTTTTTTCAAGCTTTCTGAGTTGTGGTCATGGCTGATTGGGTCAACGACACAACACTAGCTCCTAGTGCAGTGGCCTCTGTGGGCTGATACTGAAGAAGCTAGTGTCTGCACAATTAAACGGCTAGTTGAAAGAGGCATCTTTTCCTGCCAACGACAATCCTCTGGTTCAGCACTATTCTGAAACCCTGTATGAAAAGCAGCTATGATCCTGGACACTCGTATACCTGGGAGGCAAGAGAGTAGCCACTCTCCTAAGCTAAAGACATTAAACTCCCAGAAACTGTAAGATGTTGTTGTCACCGCATGTTTTTCTACATGCACTCTTAGCCAAAAGCCCAAGCAAGAGGCCATGGGACAAGACAGGGCTCTTACAAAGTGGGAGGGCAGCACCAAGAGATCAAATTCTAGAGCCTGAAGTGTTGTGCTCCCACCCTCCAGCTTCGTGGCCTTGAACTCTGGATGACCATTTGATAAATGGCATCAGTTACCCCCGTGAACGTGGGGATTTTAACGAGCTCATGTCTATAAGGTTCTTTCAGCACTATATGGTACAAAACGGATGCTCAGTCAAAGCTGGCTATTTTTAATAGCTACTGTCTAGTTTTTTCCTCAAGTTTACAAATAAGGAAAATGAGACTCAGACACTGGTCCAATGTCTAGGGAATGTATCAGTGGCGAGTACAGGGCCAGGAATCACCACCCAGAAGCCATTTCAAGCCACTGTATCTGTCTCTAATTGATGCCTGCTGTATAAAAAATACAATAGGAAACAAGTCCCAGGAGACAAAAGGCAAAATGAACAGAAAGCAGGAAGGCTTGAGAACAAAATAGTGTGTATGTTGGCTGCAAAGCAGACATTTGCCCCAGGAACATCACTAAGAACGTTTCCAGCTTGCCTCAGCCTTAAGATGTTCATCACTACATTCTTCCATAGTTATCCTTTGGGGCTTTGATGCAGGATTAATTCTGGAAATCATGACTGATATTAATACATCTTTGTATTGTACACACTACACCCAACAGAGAGGCTAGAAGTTTGTGAGTGTGTTCCCCACTGTTTTCAGTGAAAACAATGCAGCTGGGGATATAATGCTAGGGTAGAGCATTCTTGAAGGGTGTGTGAGGCTCTGAGTTCAATTCCCAGCACTGCAAAACAACAACAACAACAACAACAACAACAACAACAACAACAACAGAAAGGAAAGGTTTAAGTAGGAAAGCAGTTGGCCTGGCCAGCATTTTAGTCACCACTCCATAGCACTGAGTAGAGAGATCTCCAAGGCTGCTTCCCTGAAGCCAGATAAGGAGATAAAACCCGTTTCACCCTCATTACATGACCTCCAGAAGGGGTACTGGGACCCTAAGCCACACTGAACACCTATTGTAAACAGAATCCCATTACCACCAAGAAATACAACCGAGTTGGGTAAAGAAATGCTGTTCTCACTTCCCAGACGTTATTAGCAAAGCAGATCCCAGCCTTGGGGACACCAGGATCTCTCTTGCCCTTTAGGTGAGTCAGTTTATTTTCTTCTCACTGGTTTTCCTGCTCAAAACCGAGAATAATATCCTCACCTTTCTATCTTCTTTTGAAAATAGACCTTCAAAAAGTAAATGAAAATATCCTAGCCATTCCATTTCTAACAGTTTATCCTAAGGATATAGTCAGAGGTGTGTATAAAATGAAAACAAAGTAGCTCTCACAACATACTTCATGGTGCTAAATAGAACAAGGAACATATGGAAAGAATCCAGTCATGCACAGCAGTAAATATACTGTTTTTAACACATATATTAATATTATTACACATATATACAGTAAACCACCTACAGCAAGAAGAACCATGACACAATCAGGAATTATATAACTCTTACATTCTTAGTGTTTTGGCTGTTTGTATTTGGCAGCCTTGAAGAAACATCTTTCCTATCTTGGTGTGTCTAAACTTCTGAATATGCACAATATCTGTCATATCTCTTTATAGCAAAACTATCCAGCTACTTTATAAAGTGCCAATGCCTATTTATAACATAGGTAAATATTTATAATAGGCTTGAAGTAATACATTATCACTGTAGAGTGCTGCTACTCCAGAGGTAAGTGTACAACACAAACATACTAGAATGTGGCAAATGATTATTTTGGAGAAATGGAGAATGCAGATAACCTTCCCTTACTTCTGGATTGATTTTAGAATTTTCCAGAGTGATACACACTATTTCCATCATCCTAAAATTTTATATAAACATAATTTCAGCAACACTGGTCCATTCTACTTCATAGCACTCTCCTGAGGTCAGCTTCAGGCAGAAATGTATAACATATGAGGGAAACATCAGCAGATATTCTTCTCCAAGTCCAAGCTATTTTCACCCTGCACCATCCTCTACAAGCCACTGGCAAGGTTTCAAACTCCCCATTCAGAAGCAGCAAGCGCACAATAAAGACCACCAGCTTTGAGGGTGTGGTCCTTGTGAAAACACCAGTAAACAAAAAGGTCACCCCAGACTTCTCCCCAACAAAACCAATCAACCGGAGAAACTCCACATCTGTTACATTTCAGAAACTGACTATCTACTGTGATTCAAAGACTGGTTTCCAACCAACAGTCTACACCAGACCTGTCAAAGTGACTCCTGGCAACCCCAGAAAGAGAATCATACCCTTCCTCCATGCCTAGGGAAGCAGACTCTGTTATAGAAATGTTGGGGCCTGATGACGGTAAAATGTTTATCACTCTAATGGCTTCAAAGGCATGAAAAGAGCACATAATAAATACAGGGATTCTTTTTAAACACATGTTCAGGATCTTAATTTATACTTAACTCTATGGGCCGGCAAGCTAAGCTTTCTCAGGGCAAGCAGATTCAGCAAGTCAGATGGTAAATCACTGACTGAAAACTTATTTCACTTCAGCAATTTTAAGTTCTCATATGTCCTAAGGATACCCAGGATAGAAACATTCATCTTTAAATGCAGCTCAAGAAAGGCCACTCAGCGAACCAAGTTCATAGCAGAAGGTACAACACCACCATCTTTGTCCCAGGAAATGAACACAATAAGCCAGTCAATTTACCACCAGTGGGAATTCAGACCAGCAGTGAAAACCAGTAGTGAGTTAAATAAAGCACCTACACAATGGCGATGTCTAATATGGAGGCAACACATTTCCTAATCGTAATCTTAAATTAGCTACTACAACTCTATAAAGGCAGATATATAGCTAGAGCTAGTAACCACTTCAACAAATGAGGAAGGGCGTTCAAAGATGCATATTCTTGGCTAGGTCAAGGTTATTTATGAAGCCAGATCCATAGCTCAGTTTCAGCTACCACAGGTTGCTAACATGCCTACAAGAGTGGCCAGTGGCAACCCAAGCTAGTATGGTTTGGAATCCCACAGCTAAGTCAAAGGTGTTCAACTGGACTCAGTCCAAGAGACATCCCACAAGATGAGGTGGGACTAAGCAAGCTGGCCTATCATCAGATGTGGTAGGAAGTGGGGACTTCCCGTGCCCTGGATTGCAGGTGCAACTATTTCGCTTGCCTTCTCCAAGGACGCAGAAAAGTCAGACTACCCAAATCCTTTTTTGCTTCATTCAGGGCAAACGCATAGCGAACGCAAGCAGGACCGTTGACCTTGGTAGCCCGGAGGATGGTTTCTGTTCTGATCCCTAATTACCCACAGAATGGAGAACGGAAATCTGATGACATTCTACCTCTTAAAAAAAAAAGTTGACATGTAAGCATCATCATTCCAGAAAATATGTATAACAATGGGAAGTGAACCCAAGTAAATGAAGCAAAGATCAAAAGAGAAGTATGAGGCAGTCGCACTCACTCTTCACTCCTGAAAATTTAAATGAATGCTCCTTGAGAGCAAACTACAAAACGCTAACTTTGAAGTGTTGAGTGGCAGGAAGAATTATGGGTTATTGTACTGTCAAAATGCCAGACAGCTGTGTGTTGAGTTGCTGCGTTATTTAGACAATCAGAAACTTGGAAGCTAATGTGACATATTTTTTTTTTCGGTGTGAAAGCACTTGACATGCGTCACCATAATTTCTAAAGGGACAAAGTGTCATATAAAAGACACGGTACCATCAGGACCTTCAGGAGGTGGCCTCCTAGGTAGGACATCCCCGAACAAGGGAGATAGGACCTGAAATGCCTGGGCTCTCCAGAGATGGGCACCATGTTTTTCCTACTGAGACAAAAAGGCCGTGGTCCCAGGCAGCATGGAACACCCAGCCTTCCTTCTGCTGTGAGCATCCCAGGCACACTCTGTTCAAGTCAGGTGACTGAACACAGCATGAACTTGCCAGGTAAGTCCCACTAATTACACGGCCATTCATCATTTTGAACAGAGTGGTCATACGCTATTGAAGACCAAGCCACTTTATGACTCTATGATGAAGATGGGGCCAAGATGTCGCCTTTGTCCTCTGCAACTTAGTTTGCCTTTCAGGTATATTAATGATTGGCCAGCAAGCAAGTGGTAGACTGGATGATCAGGTAGACTAGACTCTATTTAAAGAGAATTCCTAGTTAGGCTCTCAAATTAGCCTCTGTATACATAGATTATCATACAGCAGGGAGTGGAACCTCCTGCTTTTATATACATTCAACTCTTCAGAAGCCGGAGAGATGGCTCAGCAGTTAGAGCAAATACTGCTCTTTATAGAGAGGACCAGAGTTTGGTTCCCAACACCTGTCTTGGGTGGCTCACCACAGCCTACAGCTCCATCGTCTGCAGTAACCTGATACCCACACACAACACACACTCATAGAGAAAAATAAAATCCCACTGTATAGACTACAATTAAAATGTTAGTATTGCTAGGGAAAGCACATTCAGTTTCTGTCTGTTATAAATCACTGAGGGTAAATAAGGGTTAGAAGAACTGCTTCTGGTGGAGTGAGAACAGACAGCCGTTTTAGGGTTTTAATAAGGGAGGGTTCCTAGTGGAGGGGCGGGCACGAAAAGCCAGTGCAAAGCTCTGATAGGAGGGAGCTAAAGAGCTGGTCTCTACAGCTCTTCCTTCCTTCCTCGGGAGTATCTTTTGATCAACCAAGCCACTGGAAGCCAAAAGAGGATCTGGGGTGTCATAGGTCAAGAATAGCATTCATTCCCCAAGAAGCATGTCAAGGCTCTAAGCACAGACTCTGTCCCAAGGCCAGCTCTACTATGCACCAATAATATGACCCTGAATAAATTAAGGAAGCACAGTCTCTCTAATGGCAAGATAGGGAATGTCCTTCAATTCCCCCACTCTCATCAATCCAACGAGAGTCCAGCAGCAAGTCTCAGCCTCTGTCCCAATCCCCACACCCACCCACTGGAGTCTCTCAGAGGACATCTATGTTGGGCTAATATCCACTTACAAATGAGTAAATACCATGAGTGTCTTTCTGGGTCTGGATTATTTCACTCAGGATGATAATTTCTAGTTCCATCCATTTGCCCGAAAATATCAAGATTTCCTTGTTTTTAATAGCTGAGTAGTATTCTATCGTATAAATGTGCCACAGTTTCTTTATCCATTCTTCGGTTGAGGGACATCTAGGTTGTTTCCAGATTCTGGCTATTATGAATAATGCTGCTATGAACATAATTGAGCAAACGTCCTTGTTTTATGGTAGAGCATCTTTCGGGTATATACCCAGGAGTGGTATAGCTGGATCTTGTAGTAACGTTATTCCCAATTTTCTGAGAAAGTGCCAGATTAATTTCCAAAGTGGTTGTACAAATCTGCACTCCCACCAGCAATGGAGGAGTGTTCCCTTTTCTCCACATCCTCGCCAGCATGTACTGTGACTTGAGTTTTTTATCTTAGCCATTCTGAGGGGTGTAAGATGGAATCTCAGAGTTGTTTTGATTTGCATTTCTCTGATGACTAAGGACATTGAGCCATTCAATATTCCCCTGTTGAGAATTCTCTGTTTAGCTCTGTACCCATTTTTTCATTGGGTTATTTAGTTTGGTGGTATTTAATTTCTTGAGTTCTTTATATATTTTGGGTATTAGGCCTTTGTAAGATGAAGGGTTGGTGAAGATCTTTTCCCAGTCTGTAGGCTGTCATTTTGCTCTGTTAACAGTACATTTGCCTTACAGAAGATTTTCAGTTTCATGAGGTTCCATTTATTAATTGTTGATCTTAGAGCCTGAGCTATTGGTGTTCTGTTCAGCAAGTTGTCTCCTGTGCCAATGGGTTCAAGGCTCTTCCCCACTTTCTCTCCTAACAGATTCAGTGTGTCTGATTTTATGTTGAGGTCTTTCCCTCTTGCTCATGACCCATATAGAGCTGTAGCCCACAGCCAGAGAGCAGGCAGGACTGTGCAGAGAAGCTGGACCACCGCTCCTGGACAAGAATCTCTTGAGCTAAGGTTGCCTCCCACACAGCTTGTAAGTAAAGACACACAGCTTTAATATGAGTTGTAAGTGAAGACACACATTTCATTTTTTCATCTTATTAACTTTTATCTTTATTTGACAGTTAAACTTTTAATGTTAAGCTAATACCCTCTAGCATGAATATTTAGAAGCCAGTATGACGCTGGATGTCTGAGGCTGCAGATTCCAAGGGCTGTGCTTGAGGGCCTATGGTCACTCAGGTGACATTAGGTCTGCTCCTTAAAATTCCCACCAAGAAGCTAAGTAGAGATCTATCCACAGGGCCCTGGGTCAGCATGGCGTAGTGTGGAGACATCTCAAAATGAGTTGCTGGCTCATGTTCCCCACAAGTTTAAGGACCACAAAGTCAAAGTTGGCTGTTGGAGGAAGTGATATCTTTCTCTGCTACCAAGGATCATATCTCTCAAAAGTCAGAAAGTATTTTACCCCACAGTATATTAGCACAGCCAGGTGTGATTGCCAGAAATCCATTTTTATAAATCATTTTAAGGTTAATTCTTGCCCACAATGCACACACATGAAAAACTGGGGACTAATTTACCCAATTCCATCCAACTCTTGTAGAAGCATATTTAAATATATATGTACATAAAGATATGTTTGTTTGTTTTATATGTATATATGCCACATTTATTCAAGAACTGGTGGAGGTCAAAAGAAGAAGTCAGATTCCCTGAAACTGATGTTCCAGGCAGTTTTGATTTGCCATGTGGCTACTGGAAACCCAGCCAAGGTCTTCCACAAAAATAGTGCTATTAACAACTGAGCCATCTCTCCAGCTCCCACTGACCTTCTTTGTGTAATCTTACACTTGTCTTAGATACCTCGCTGGTATCTAATATCTAATCTATTTCCTGATTAATAATAAGCAATTATATACCCCCAAACATACAAATCCAAATATGTGTATATGTGTGTGGGTACACACACACACACACACACACACACACACACACACACACACACACGCCTTACTGTGAGACTCCTATCTTAAGCAGGTTCTCTGTTTAGAGCTCAAATGCACACATATATATATTATTTCTCATAGTACAGAATTGTTTATTCTTATGAAAAATAATTGTTCCATTTAACAGGTGAGGTATCAAGTCCCTGCCATCCAAGCTGCCCTGCCTTAAGGAAAAGCTGGAATCTCAGCCAGGTCCAGACTTCAGCCCTGAGCAGCCATACCCTGACACACATAACAGGCTTCCGGAAGATCTACTTACCCACAATTCCCCAGTCCTAATCTCTAACTACATCTCTCATCCTGGTCCCAGCAGCCTCTGGCATTTCCCTAGCACACAGTTCACCAAACTGGACCATTTCCTCTTTATTATCTACACAAATATTCTTAATTATTTCTCCTCCAACCCAAAGTACTTATTTCTTATTTATGGGTGTAAATATAAAACCAGCAGGGCTCATATTTCACAGGGAGCTATTCCAACAGCATCCAGAACCTTCCAAATTCAAAGAGCAGGAAAGCGGATTCTCTACTGTTTCATTATAAAGGGGTTTACCATAAATATTAGAATTTGAATTCCACCCAAGTAATGCATTAATAGATACTAGACCATTAATAATTCCTGTACTTTTTCATAAATGGGCAAAATCCAATGAATAAACTATATGTCTTTCACAGCAGAGTAGGGTTAACAAGTACCAAGGAGATTTCAAAGACAAACTGCTGGTAGGGGCTGCCAGGAGCTAAGATTCATAATGAAACTACAAATTCTGGAGAGCCATTTTTTACTGTCTGCCGTGGCAAGTATCTAAAATTAAATGCTAAGCAGAAATCCGTCCTGGAGTCTGACATACAGCAGTTAAGGTAAACAATCTCTGAAATTAAAAACAGATTCTAGATAATAAATAAGTCCTTGTGTGCCTCGCTCTGATAACAGATACTTCTGCCTGATAAATCAAAGGCCCAAGCCCTACAGAGCCTTTCTAAATTAGGCCAGATGACTCACCTAAAATATTTCATCTTGTGTCCTGTCCTAATGAACGGCAGTAATGGATATCGCCGTAAGCTCCACTACAGCAAGCTAAAGGCCTCCAGGCTAATTATACCAAAGGCCAGAAGAAGCCAGCTGCCCTGTGAGATACTTGTGGGATGGCAAGATACAGGGGCCCAGAAGAAAAGGGGTCCAGCATGATACTGAGCACCCATGTAAATAGCTCTAGTAGTCTGCTGACTTCTGCTGCAAGCATCCTAAATACTCTAGAAGTCTGAGTCAGGATGCCAGAGAGCAAAAATAAATAACACCAGAGGTCGAAGGATTCTGAGTCTCCCTGTCTCTAGCTGTTCAGGTATGGACAGAGCCCTGGGTACCATTGCACCTCACTTTCCCCAGATATGAAGTTGGGTTGACAATGCCAGCACAGCTTGCCTCAAGGAACTGGGGTGAAGGACAGATACAGGTGCGCACAGATGCACCAGAGCACACGGGACCCCTTACTGTTCCTCACAGCACCAATGTCCTGCCATTTGTTCACAGGTGTTTGCTGGATGCCCTAGGTATGAGGGCTACCTCAGTAACCAGAGCCCAGAAGCTGCCAGCCCTAGCGGAAAGGGATTCTGAGAGTGGGAAATGCGTATGAAATGTAGGTGGCTAAGTATACTGGAAGATGGGGAGAAAATTAAAGCAGGTGAGGGACCAGGGTGGGCAAGGTGGTGATATTTTTGACAGGGAGATTGGAGAAGAGCTCGCAGAGGACCGAACTTTTAATTAAAGACTAGAATGGAAAAGGCAGTGACCTCTCCAAATACTGTGGCAGAAAAAAAAAAAAGGAAAAAAAAGGAAAATTGAGAACAGGGTAAAGATGTCTAAAGGTCTAAGGAGCTCTAAGGACAGGTTGGGGGCTACTGGTGGAGAGGAAATGGGCAGGAGTCCAACCAACAGCAAGGTGGAAGGCAGAAGGCAGGCACTTCCCCTCCTGGGACTGTGGGGAAAACAGGCCTTGGGGAAAAGTTCGAGTAGAGGAGAAACAGGGTCTAACTGGAAACATTTCAGTCGAATGTTCTGCATCCATTCTGCTGGGAGTAATAACACACCTGTTATTTGGTCATTATGCTGGCATTATTATTGTTACTGGATGGCTCTGCTCTGAACCAATGTGGATCCTGGCAGGAAGAGGGTGAAGGATGATGGAGGCAAAGTGGGGGGGGGGCCTCAGAGATAGCTATGCCCATGTTTGGGGGGCACACAGAGAGGCAAGAATGGGATTGATAACTTCCTGGTTCCGTGGAGATCAGTGAGCAGCTTGTATACACAGACCTGCCTCTTTGCATCTGTTAACACTTTCAAGCCACATGACTTTGGAGGCTAAGGGAGGAGGAAGGACAATGGAAAGAAAAAGGAAACCAATGTGTCCCAAATCCCATGCGTTCCTGGCAGCTACTGAAGAGACATAGCCCCGGGTCCTCTAAGTCAGGGGCCTGGCTGCTCATTAAAAATGGAAAGAAAGGTTTGTTTGTTTGTTTAATGGGTGATCTTGGTTGAAAGCCACAGATCCATATTTTATTGACATTTGGTGTCATTGCAAGGGGCAAACACACCACCCTAAAAAGAACCATCTTACTCCATGTTTCAGAGCAGAAAATGACAAGGGGTCACTCCATTAGTGATTGGAGCTGCTTTTTAATGAAACGCATGTAACCTGATTCCAATTAATGAATGTATCCGGCAAGTCTCACCAATGGTAATGTTGAAGTAATGTTTAAACCTCGCTCGTTCACATTCACCTGCTCCTCAAAAGCAATGCTAAGTGAGAAATTATGACACAGCATTGCATTGTTTCCCTGGTGAACTGGCATTTGTCCTGGGGAATGGTAGGATTTCTGCTACCTCTGCAAGGAGCCTCAAAGTCCACATGTAT
The DNA here is from genome assembly GCF_964271855.1 of Acomys minous. Classification (NCBI taxonomy): domain Eukaryota; kingdom Metazoa; phylum Chordata; class Mammalia; order Rodentia; family Muridae; genus Acomys; species Acomys minous. The sequence goes on from NC_140490.1 coordinate 4,974,583, forward strand.
TTTGGTCAAATTTCTTTCTTTCACCAGCCATCCGCCGAAAGTACAAACTTCCACATATTTGGAGAGAGGTCTCCAGTCCTAAGGCAGGTTGTAGGCATTGTTGCTTGTAAAATACAGTACAGTACTGACATCTGGCTATTCACACACCTGCACAACTTCCGCTCTGAGCACGGACCTCCACTGCTCACAATTACTTCTTTTCGCATCTAGTCATGCAGTTCCCACTGCTGGGACAATGTCTGAAGATAGATTTGGTAGTCAACTTTGGATGTGACCTCCAGTGAGCAGGGGTCAGGGATGCTACTGAGTAACCTGGATGTGACCTCCAGTGGGCAGGAGCCAGGGATGCTACTGAGTAACCTAAGACGCACAGGGCAATCCATGTGACAATGAAGCCTCTCACTCAAGATCACAGTGGTACCCACACCAAGGAGCCTGACCTAAGCTGACTTATTTCTCTTTATATAGGTTTCTACAGGGAATCCTGTCACAAGTGAAAGACAGCCACCTGACATAGTGGGATGCACTCAGAAATATACATACAGTGAAGAGAAAAACAATTTAAGATTTTCTTTACAGATATAATAGCCTACCGAAGGCTAAAAATATCCCAGTCTTGGCTGAAAATAAATCTCATACGTAATAAAAATGTTAAAGACACATTGGCTCTAAACTGATGCTTTCTCTTCATTGTGGTAGAAAGGAGAGAAAGAGAATTAAAAAGAGTATGGTTAACTTTCATGGGGTTAAATGTGTGGTGTGTATGTAGACATCCCAAGTTTCTCAGAGACTTTCAGCAGGAGGTAAAGGGAATGTTAATAAGTGTCCTCAGACTCCAAACACCATCACAACTGTGACTATTCACTCCTGAGAAAAGTCCCAAGAGGCCAAGCGTAAGAAGCAGGTGTTATCTGCATTGTAAACTGGGTGTTGTTCAGTGAGATGTGCAGTGTAAGAGGGCTATGGTGCAGAGGCTGCAGGAAAGCCTACTCAGAAACTTCCAGCACCTGAGAGTCTGAGACCACAATGAGTGATGGAGGCCTCCCAGCTGGCTCTGCATGTGCAAATCAATGGCAATCCAGCTGACTCTGCAGGCAGCAATTTGTGAACCCCGGCACACGCTTAACTAATGGCACGGGCAAAGGGCTCGATGGCCACAGCAGCTGCTAGGTGTAAGGACACCTAAGCATTTTATTACAGCTAAACATCTCAGGGTCCTTCACTGGGATTTGTGGGTGGCAAATTCCAATTTTCCTGTCCCCAAGGAAAAGGAGACACAGCCTCTGTCAAATTCATCAAGCTGTGCTATTCTCACTTCTTATGAAACAAATAGTAGGTTCTGGAATTACAGAGGGTACAGCTTGAAAAGCAGAGTCCTAGAAGAAGAAAATGCATCCTTCCCATCAGAGAGCACAGTGGTTAGACCACCTATACTTAGTCAGAGGGAAAAAAAACAATATCTCAGTGACATTTTAATTTGTTGTACACGTCACTCAAAAACAAGACATGTATTCTTTGCCAGCCCAGTCTGCAATCCTATTTCTTCTGAAGTCAGTGGGAGGAGCACCCTCTACTATGTAGCATCCCACCTCTTGATTTTCATGGTGACAACTCCACGCGAGACTGCAGACAAGTATGTAACAGACCAGCTCACTCAGCATCATTACTTACCCAGTGCTGAGACCAGTATGTATGTCAGCCAGTCAGGGCCCACATGGCCCAACTGGACATTTTATAAAACATCTACCAATGAGAAAAATTTTTATGACGGGAGAAAACTTAAGCCTTATGCAGTTGGCATCTTCTTGCAGCCAGGAAGAGAAACCTACCTTCCCACTAGTTAGTTAGTTAGGAAGTGTCCGAGGAAAGCCCATAGTCACCACGACTGCACAGTGGAGTCCATGGCTTGGAAATGCCCAGAGTCTTATTTACCTCAACTTCTCAAACATGGACACTCATATAACTTCAATTTGCTTGTGTTAATTTAAACTAAGATTTGGATTCATTCATACAACCACAGAGGTTAGGTTTAGAGTAAAGAGCTGGAGGCAAAGGGGGGATCTCACACAGAGGGGGAAATAGAATACATAGTCATGGAGAGTGGAGGTTTAAGTGGGGATAAGGGTGGAAAAGAGGACCAACAGAGGAAAGAGGGAACCGACTGGCTCTAAGGGCCATTTAGGGTTCCTATGGAAATCACCACTATGAAACACTTAGAGGACAAAGTGAATATGGGCTCCCCATAACTAATGAAAAAAATCTATCTGCAATTGACACCCTCTCGCAAAGGAAAAAATAGTTTTCTCCATTAGAGTCTGGCTGGTTATACTACCCACTCTTTAGGGTAAGCCCCGTGCCCAACAGCAGTTGGCCAACACCAAAGAAACTCAGCATTTATGTAGATTTTTTTTGTCTAATATTGCTGTCTGGGCAATGTTTGTTTTACTGGTCTTTTGCTTTTATATTATGGTTTCCAATGTTGTGGCTTTTGCGGTTCTTATTTGTGTGTTTGTGTGTGTTTATTGTGGTTTTGCCTTTGCCTTTTCTTGGTTTTGTTGTTGCAACTCATTTGTTTGTTTTCTAAAGAAAGACAAAGGCGGACGTGGATTTGGTTGAATGGAGAGATGTGGAAGGTCTGAGAAGAACTGAGGCTTGGACCAGGTGCGGGCATGCGCCCCTGTAACTCCAGCATTTGGGCGGCGGAGGCAGGTGGATCGCTGTGAGTTTGAGGCCAGCCTGGTCTACAAATCTAGTCCAGGACAGCCAAGGCTCCACAGAGAAACCCTGTTTCAAGAGGAAAAAAAATCGGGGCTTGGGAAAGCAGGATCAGAATATACTGTATGAGAAATTTGTTTTAAATAAAGAGATTTAGATTACTAAAAATGGCATGTGCGTGTTGTTTAGTTTCCTCTGATTTCTGAAATTACCTTCCCCCCCCCCGCACTGACTTCCTCATTTCCCACTCTTCCTCAAAGTAGGAGAAACAAGTAAATACAAGAAGGATTTTTTAGGACTTAACATTTTTATTTCTCCAACTTTGATCATGGTCCCTTTCAGCCACAGATAACTGTCTATACAGAACCTGTTTATACTTAGGTTATTGAAGTATGAACACAGATTAGAAAAAAATTGGGCTCATTATTATAATAAATCAGACTCTAAAGCTTTAGACTATAATAAATTGGTCTTATGGCTGAGTCTTAAACACTTAATTGCATGAACTGAGGTTTGTTAAAGATGGTTTTGGAGCAGAGAATAAAGGCAGGTCGAGTCTATCAGCCTATGCCCTTAAGCTCAAACGTCTCAAAAAGGCAACTCATGGTAGTTCGTGCTAAGGTTGAGTTTCAAAATGCCAAACACAGCCCCAGGAGCTGAGAAGCATGGCTTTCACTTTTTACCCTGCCCAGACTGAGGCGATTGGACTGGCATGCCACTTGAGCCCTTTGCCTGGCTGTAGAAATGCAACCATCCTATTAAGTTAGAATATACTCTCTCGGTTATCCTGAAAAGGCCATGGACAAAAGAGACAAACCCAGACCACTCCTGCCCAGACCGCATGATGAAGGTGTCCTTTCTGGTCCAGGTCCCATGTATGTGTATGGGGCATGGTGACCTTGAACTACGGCCAGACATGGCTGGCTGCATCTGTGATGGGCCTGACAGGCTTTTACAATCCCAGCTGGGAGGAAAGTGCTGCGATGCTGGCAGAGCCATAGCCTTGACTGTTCCTTCCTGCTCTGTAGATCAGGTCTCCCCAAAGTAGTTCTGCCTGGGCCTCAGCTCTTATCTCTTTCTCTTTCTCCAGCTGCTGGCTTGGGACTCCTGCATGCAAAGTACAGACTCCCCTAGAAACCCAGGGAGCCTCTTCTTTACTGGCTCCCCTTGTTCCAGAACTGCCTGGCCTGTAACCTACAGGAAGAGTAGCACAGCAAAAATAAAAAGAAACTTAGGAAAACTTAAATGTATGCATACACACTGCACACACATGCATGCACACAGTATAGAAACATTCATATATACACATTTTTAAATGCTTAGCTTCTAGATCTAAAGCTATTTTATGGAAAATAAATATCACCCAGGGAGCTATATGCATGTATATACATACATGTGTGTATGTACACATCTACACATAATATATGGTCATGTACTGCCTAATCATGGGTGTATTCTTCCAAATACAGTGTCAGATAATTCCGTCACTTGCAAATATAACATACCCATGCAAACTAGGACAGTGACAGCAATGACAGCTAATATAATTTCCCAGAATGACGTATACAATCTGTTGTTGATAAAAATGGAGTTCTGTGGTCTGTCATGATGCTTCAGTAGATAAAGGTCGTTGCAGTCAAGCCTGATGGCCTGAGACCCACATGAGAGGACAAAAAGTAACTTTTACAAGTTTTTCCCCCACGCTTTACACAAATGCGATGGCAGATGTATGCCCTCTGCCCCACACCAGATAGACAGACAGACAGACAGACAGACAGACAGACAGATGCAAAAACTCTTTTAAAACAAAATTAATAATAATAATAATAATAATAATAATAATAATAATAATAATAATAATAAATTTCCCTGTGGCACACTACAATTTATATATAAAAATGCCCATAAGGATCCATGTACTAAAGGTTTGTCCCTGGTTGAGACCCACTGGAAGGTGCAGTGTGCCTTTAGAAGGAAAGAGCTTGTAGCAGGTCTTTAGGTCCTTAGGAGCATATGCTTAAAGTTGACTGTGTGATCCTGGCTTCCTTCTCTTTCCCTTTGACTTCCTGGCAATGATGAAAAGACTTCTCACCTTCTACTTGCTACTCTATTTTTATCACCCAACCACAGAGTCTGCAGTTTGGGAATGGGAACTCTAAATTCATGAGCTTAAATAAACCTTTTCTTTTCGTAAGTAATGTTTGTCTAGTATCTTGTTATTATGTGGGAAAGCTGAATGACACAAGGGCGTAACAGGAGAGAGAGAGAGAGAGAGAGAGAGAGAGAGAGAGAGAGAGAGAGAGAGAGAAGAACACACACACATACACACAAGACGAGGGGGGAAGAGAGATAGAAACACACACGTATTGTCACATATTTAGGCATGGTTATATTCACCATGTTTTAAAATATATAATTTGAAATGTAAGCTACTGGGGCTGGTGAGAAGGCTTGAAGGTAAAGGAGCTGGCTGCTAAGCATAGGGGTCTAAGTTTAATCTCCTGGGCCAACACAGTGAAAAATGAGTTAATTCCTACAAACTGAGTTCCTACTTGTATGCCAGGCACATGTGAGCCACCACAGAATGCTAGGCCATGTGGAGAAGTGGGAAGGGCATATTCTGAAGCAGGACACTGCTGGCATGTGATGAGCTATTCTCAGCACAGTTTTCCACAGTGGTGGCTCATACAACACACAAAATAGCCCAGCGTCATGTCCATGTCATAACAATGTGTTGGAATGGATGGGAAGGGCCAAGAATGTCCATTACTGTGACTCAATCCCAAAACTTTTATCCTACCACTGAGTGTCCAACCATTCCTACCCAACAGAATTTCTGACCTGATACTCTACCCTTATAACTGCTTGTTAGAGAAAATTCAGAACTGTGTTACCCGCTGAACAAAACATAAAGCAAAATGAAAGCGCATGGAGCTCCATTTTACTGACTGTAGCCTACACCAAGGACTTGGGCCTCTTATCTCACGTGATGCACAAAACTACAACATACGAAGCAGGCACCCAACAGAGGAGCCATGGCGAGCTTACCCTTTCCCAGGATATTTTAAAAAGTACAAAGTGTGCTGAAGACAAAGCTGCCCTTTCCACGAAGGGACCTGGCCAATTGCATTCTCTCCTATAATACTTTAGGATCCAAGATCTCCCCATCAACAGCATCTGGGAGACAGCTGAACAGCTGGCCGGAAAGGCAGAGGCTTGAGTGTTGAGTACCTCTGGATAGTCCATCGATACACTGTTCATAGAGAAAAGAAGGCACGGCCCCTGCCTGCCTTAGGCTTACACTTTAATTGCACAAATCAACACCTGAAATACAACACAAAGAAGACCAAAGTTCTAGCACATATTGCAGACCCAGTCTTCGTCAGAAGCCCAGAAGACAGAGACCAACAAGCTTTCACATAACAGAGTATGATGGGTAAGGAGATCTGTGAAGCCAACTATGGTGGCAGCTCTCCTGTAATACCAGGTCCTGGGAGCTAGAGGGACAAAGATCAGGCCAGGCTAGGTTACATGGTTGAGTTTCACAACAGCCTGAGCTACAATTTTCAAAGCCAAAATGAAAAATGATGATGATGATGATGATGATAATGACAAATTATTATTATTATTATTATTATTATTATTATTATTATTATTATTATTATTATTATTATTACTATTACTATTGCTATTATTATTATTATAAAAGAATATCTTTGAGATCAAGAAAGTACTTAGGCTCAGCATGGCATCATTACTTTAGGTGATGGTGTTAACATTTCTGAGTTTCTGTCTTCTCAACTGAAAGTGGCCATCAAATCACATGCTTCACAGGAGTGTCAGCGGAAGAGGAGGAAACGCTACCTGCAAAATGTTCAGCCTTGAGGCAAGGCCTCTGCAACATCCTCAGGGTCACCACTGAGCTACAGAACTGCAGCCACACCCAGTGACTGGAGGTGGGCTGGGATGATGGCTTTGCATTTCAAGTTGAGAGTTAGATCAGTAAGGCAGTAAGCGAGAGACAGGGAGAGGCTTTCCACATCGGTGAGTCTGGGATGTCTAATTTCGTTCTGTGTTTCCTCAGTTCCTGCCACAGCCCCAGTTAGTTGTACAAGCTGAAAGACAAGATGTTTTCACAGGGTGACAACTAGCCTTGGACCTTTCATAGCTCTACATGACTCCTATCTACCAAAACTCCTCTTTCCTGTCTTCCAACAAAACAGCTGGCACAAGAGGGCAGAACATGCAGGTATCAGCTACAGTCAGTGACCTTCTCCATCACATGGGCCTGCCCGAGCAACACTTCAACATATCTCACTCCCAGTTTTCTTATCTACGAAACAGGGAGGTCAATACCTTCCTTGAAATGCTGCTGAGAAGGCTGGAAGAGATGTAAGCAAGGAACCATCTAGAATGTCTGCCACATAGCCTGTGTATGATGGAAGTTGCTAGAATCATGTCCCTATCCAATCATGCATGTGAACATTCCTTCTCCCTTTTTGTTCTAAATGAAATAAGACAATAATTCAAGTATCAAATGGTAAATACCCCAGAAGCTTTCTGTGCATGCTCCCATTTGGAGAAAACTGCCAAGCTCCAGTTATAAACATGTTCTTGAGGGATGACCCTGTGGAAAACCAGTGAGCTCCTAACATCATGAAAGCTGGCATCATCCTTGGCTTGCTATATAGAACCCATGTACCATATGTACTAGGACAACCACTGCCAGAGATTAAGTCCAAGAGCTGTGGGATGCTGGACCGTCAACACAATCCACGAATGACTAGACTTATAAGTACCCTGGGGTTCTAGGAAATTTGGTAAGCACGATAGTAGGCACACTCCAAGACCATAGAGAGCCCAAGGATAGCTCATTGTAATACTTGCTGGTTGCTCTAGAAGGCACAGTATGAAAGGGGAGCCGCTCACTTACAGGAGAGAAAAGAAGGCAACTTTAAAAGCTCACTGGTCAAAACTTACTCAGTGTACACTCAGGAGACTCACTATCCCTATATACTTGTGACATCTTTTGTAGAGAGCTTCTAGATAGTCAATGACATGCTAGAGAGAAGATAGCATCCGAACATGGTCCTGTCTATTGGTGGTAGCATTGACTGCCTCAAGGATGCTAGGGGTAGGAGGAGCAGATTCAACTAGTCAAACTGTAGAAAAAAAAAAAGTAGGTGGGGCACATCAGTAAGAAGAGATGCACTGAAAACCAACGTCATAAACATAATTTTGTGTAAGGCAAAGTAAGGCTTTCAAACACTTATATGTGAGAGAGGCACAGGTCAAGTTTATCTTTCAGGTACCTTACACTACTAACTCGCTCAAAGGTTAAATGACTTTAGAAGAACATTGCAGAGTCAAAGCAGAAGAAGCCATGCTAGTGAAAGAACAACTGGAACATCTGAAAACCTGGCAGTGCAACATGCCACTGCGGGGCGTGGGGAACTGAGGTAACATGGCATTGCAACATGCCACTGCGGGGGGTGGGGAACTGAGGTAACATGGCATTGCAACATGCCACTGCAGGGGGTGGGGAACTGAGGTGACATGGCATTGCAACATGCCACTACGGGGGGGGGGGGGGGGGGAAACTGAGGTAACATGGCATTGCAACATGCCACTACGGGGGGGGGGGGGGAACTGAGGTAACATGGCATTGCAACATGCCACTGCTGGTGGTGGGGAGGGGAGGGATTGAGGTGACATGGCACTGCAACATGCCACTGCTGGGAGGGATTGAGGTGACATGGTACTGCAACATGCCACTGCTGGGAGGGATTGAGGTGACATGGCACTGCAACATGCCACTGCTGGTGGGGGGAGGGGAGGGATTGAGGTGACATGGCACTGCAACATGCCACTGCAGGGAGGGGGGATTGAGGTAACATGGCACTGCAACATGCCACTGCAGGGGGCGGGATTGAGGTGACATGGCACTGCAACATGCCACTGCAGGGGAGTGGGAGGGATTGAGGTGACAAAAAAAGGCAAGACAAGAAAAGAAAAAGAAATGTATGCAAGAACCAAGCCAGCTAGTATGTGTCTGACATGGAATCTGACACATAGTAAAACTCAGTGGAAATTAGAAAGACACATGTCACAGTCTTTAAAATATACTTTCTATTGTGAGATGAACTTAAGTGTCCAGAACACAAACTAGCGCACATAGGAAAGACCCAATTAAAGGCTACTAAATTTGAAAACAAAGCTTCATTCTATATTAATCAAAGCAAATTTCTAGGAATCAAAATGATTTTAACAAAATAAGCTTATATGATTGGCAACAGTGACACTCACTAACATACATAAGTGCCCATGCATATCTCTAATGCTTACGGTTGGACCATGAAGTTGGGCTGCTAACTTATATGAATTCCTATTTTATTTTATTTTTGTATCAAAATTAAATTTATTTTGCATTAATATACAAATTTCTATACTAATGTAAAAATAACCTTGTAATTAACAATTAAGGCCTTAAATTGAAGAGTATATTCAATAATCTACTTTTTGTCCATATATATATATATATATATATATATATATATATATATATATATATTCCCCTTCTTTTCAATCCCTTATCTCCATACCTCTGAAAGAAAAAGGAAAAGAGAGACATTCCTGAGTTCAACCTCATTTTCTCTCTGAATAAGACCAATAAGAAATTTATAACCAACTCCCAATGAAAATAAACATCCGTAGCCGAAGAAAGCAACCAAAAACCTACACAACCCCCCTTAAGGGAAATGGGGCATCATTCTCTTAAGGTTTCTTCCAGCTGATTTGGGATGAATAACACCTTTGTAGAGGCCCAAATAAAACTGGGGAAAATGGTTAAACTGGAATTTCTGAACATTTAGAAACTGGACCACAAACGCTGAACTCCTGTTTTAAAACATACTAGCAGAGAGTGATGTAACTCAGTGACTGGCTGCTTGTTACCAAAGGGTTAATATTAGAGAAAGTATTGACTAGTTCCATACTGGTTGCTAAGCAACATTTCTTCCTTCGATGGTCTGAGAGAGAGGATAAAATAAGGGCAGAAAATGAGAAATGTTGGAAAAATAGGAAAGTGAAATTCAATGGATCATAAGGTACAATTTGTAGGAAGAGTAAAAGAGGAAATAATTCTTGCAGCATGTACTAAGACATCAGTTGCTTTATGACATCACAGGAGTAACGCATTGAGCCTCCAGCTCCAAAGATGAGAAGATAGTCGAAGATGAATGCCCCCTAATCCCAGCAGAACGCTGTTCATGTTCAGCTCACACTTAGCCAGAGATGCACAGGGTCCCTGGATGACAGCAAGCTGACCTGCATGACAGACCATTATAGCTAGAATAATAATAATAAAAAAAAATCTATCAAGTCCACGAGGCCCAACCAAACCTTACCCACTATAATTCATTGGCTCATTCCTTAAGGGGCCTTTGTTCCCTTCCCAACTGAAAGGCCTATGGCAAGTGATTCACACCCTTACCAATACTGACTGAGCGCATACTATGCACCGGACAGGAGGACTGTGGGGAAAGCAGCAAAGGCCCTGGGTGATCACTCAGTGGGGTGCTTTGCCCCTTCCATCACATCTGTGGTCCATTGTTGTTAGGACTCTAAGATGGATCAACATTAAAACCATACACAATGACCTAGGAGATCTCCCGAGACTTGCCCATGGGCTGCTAGGATATCTCCTGCCTTTAATCTTCATCACTAATTGCTCCTTTCAGTAAAAGACTTGAAGTTAGAGGCTGCACTGATAGTGGAGAAACCTGTGTGAGCACAGGGGTTATCACAGAAATCTCTATACCTTTGGCTCACATGTGTGGTGAGGCTTAAAGTGCTCTTAATAAATTCTTTTATAAGCAGGGACGAAAGAAGGAAGGGAGGGTGAGAGGGAGGGAGAGAAGTCAATTATTTAGTAAATGAAACTTTAAGTACACCAGAACATTCTAAGGTGAGTGACCTAAAGAGATATAATCCGTGGGCCCATTAATTTCCATTTCCATGTCTTAGTTCAGCAGACTGGATGCTGTCACCTGCTGTGCCCTGTCCACAAAGGCATCAGTTTTACCTCAGGAAGCAGCTCAGGAAATGGCTGGCACATTTATAGTAGCTGGTGACTGGTGTGTGGGAAGGAACGGGGGCAGAAAGGGAAATCAGAGAGGGTGGGAGGTGAGGAGACAATGGAAGGCTAGACACGCAAATGGAGGCGAAGATGAAGAAGGGACGAACAGGCTCTGAATGGATATGGGGCACCACTTAGCAGAATATGTGTGGCTAAGCCCGTGAGGGTAGAGGAGGCCAGCAAGCGCCTTAACCTAGCTCTGACTCAGGTCCAACATCAGGAGAACAGGGAACGCCAGCTGGCAGGGTTGAGGGGGTTAATCCAAGCAAATCTCATGGTACCTGGCGTAGAGCACCTGCCCAATAAACTACCATCAAGATCAGTCTCCTATATGAAACCACTTGAAATTATACAGCACTGGTTCTTAATTTTTAATAAAAGTATTTTTTTATTGTTCAGGCTAAGACTCCTCATCAATTGCCAACCTTGTCCCTTTAAGCCAGGGTTTCTTCAATTTCCATCATGTGTGCTATCCTCATAACAGCTGTTCTCCTCAGATTCTATCTCTTATACTTATTAACAAAACATCCTAAAAGCATAAACCATAATCAAAGCGCCAGCAGTGACAATGACCACCTTTGTTGTTGTTGTTGTTGTTTGTCTTTAACCTACTGGCACTATATTCTAAGTGTGCAGCAAGTACCAGACTTTCATCTTTACAACTCTGATACAATTTCACAGGCTGAAAAAAAAATGCAGCAAAGACAGGAAGAGATGTAGCTCCATCTGAACAAAGCTCTGAGTTTGGTCCCTAGCACTGCACAAATGGGTATCTATAATCTCAGCACTCAGTTGGTAGAGGGAGGAGGGCCAGAAGTTCAAGGTCATCCTCAGCCACAAAGTGTTTGAGGCTAGCCTATGGCTACACACTCTATGTCAACCTATATACATTCATATGTGTGTGTGTGTGTGTGTGTGTGTGTGTGTGTGTGTGTGTATTAGAGAGAGAGAGAAAGAAAGAACAAGATTATTTAACACTTCATGACAGACACAGATTCGAGCTCACACAGTCTGATTATAGAAGCCACCTTCTCTCATTTCTAAAAGCCTGTGCTCATTTAACATTTGAATTGATTCATTTAAATTGAGATTTAAATGTAAAATTTTATGATATCCCAGTCCCTCCCCTCAGAGCTCAGTGAACCCACAGACAAGGAAGTAGAAAGACTGTAAGAGGCAGAGGGGTTGGAGGGCACCAAGAAAACAAGACCCTCTACACTAGCATGAGCAAAGCTTATCACAGGAACTCACAGAGCCTGAAGCAGCCAGCACAGGTCCGCGCTGGGTCCTTATGGCCTCCAGTCCCCTGAGTGTGTGACTGAGTAGGTCTCTGATTCATGTGCCTTCTCTAGGGTTCTTTTCCTGAGGTTGGCTTGTTTTGCCAAACTTTGATGTGACAGATTTTGTTTTGTCTTATTATATTTTAGTTATATTTTTTAAGTGAATGAATGAGTGAAGAACTAGCCAAGAGGGCAAGGGTTAACAAGCGGACTGTCACTTCTGGGAGAAGAAAATTCTCCACTAGAGCGGCAGTACTGTTGATATCACCCACTCCAGGGCAGGCGTCACGTTCAGGAGTCGGTGACCAACATATAATTGGACTCCATAGGCTTTGTGTGTGTGTGTGTTTTATTTGGTTACAGTTTGGTTTGGTGTTTTTCTTTTATTTTTCTCTTTGGGTGTGGTGGTATTTTGTTTTCTTGTTGAGGGGTGTGGTTATATTATGTTTTTGTTTCTTCTTGAGAAAAAAAACTTAAAGTTGGGTGGATTGGGGGAAAGATCTGAAGGGACTTGGGGGAGGGGAAAATATAATCAAAATGTACTTGTTTTACATAATGAAAATTATGATAGAAATGCAAAATATAAAAAATCATGATGTCATTTAAATTTTGGGTCTATCATACAAATTATTATTTAGTGCATACAAAAGGTAAGTATAGGAGTCTATAAAAATATTTTCCTAACACCACCAAAAAGAGAAAAAGTTTTATGTATGCAAGCATGCTTCCATTTCAAATATAATCCATGGAACAGTACTAACAGTGGCCTCGCGGTGCCCGCTTGCTGCTCCCTCCTTCAGTACAGAAACTAGACTCCCATTTGGCACATGGCTTCCAAGCTGAACAACTGTATCTTCCATTCAGATGTGGCTCTGTGAGTAAGTTCTGGCCAATGAGATGCAAAGACTCGAATCATGAAGGACAGGATGGGCATGCGCTCAGAGGAGACTGAGCTTGCTCATCATTCCTTCCTCTTTGTTTCTAAGAATGAGAAAGAGGCCATAAGGGCACAACCTTGAATCATGAGAAACCATGCAAAGAGCATCAGATCAGAGATGCACAGAGAGATTAAACCCCCCACAGTGGAACGGCAACGGCAACTTTCGATTTTGTTGTTGTTGTTGAATACAGTCAAACCTCATTCTAACTTGTGTATTATTGGTCCCTAACTCCAATACCTGTCCCCTCCCCAGAATGAGAGATGCCAGCAGAAAAATCCTCACTCAGAATACGTGTTCTTCAGAAAAGAAACTCCGTAGACTAGGCAAGCCGCGGGATGGAAGAGCTGGCATTTATGAACACTCCACTCCAGTTGCCTGACTTTCTTCAGTCTCCTCAGTCCAACATGTCTACCTGGCAGAGACCATACAGTCCCCTTCAGCAGGAGCTCACCTGCCATATCTCATGGACGTGCTCAAATTCAAGCCAAGGGAAAGTGTCCCAAGGCCCAGTTCTCAACCCAAAATCCTGTCCTTGGAATCAAATACACACCACGCTGTCTTCCTTATCACAGAACCCTGGCCAGATTTTAGTATCCCTGAACATCACCCTGGGGTCACAAGAAAGTCTTTTTTCTCATTGTTATGAGCACTACATGTAAAATAAGATCTAATGAAAATTGGACGCTTAAACACAAATATCTGTCTACTCATCCACTTACAAGTTAACAGTATTTTTAAAGATATCTACAAAGAATCTCCTGAAAATGTTTGTTCCTGCCCATCAGGAACTCCACTGGAAACTCCAGATGTGGACAGAGAAAGATGTGTGCCCCTTGCCCCCAGCCACCACACAGTTAAGTCCTATTTCCCAGGCCTGGCATGTGTTCAGTCAAAATCCTGGCCGTGTGCCTGTTGTTTACTGAGGCTAGGGAAGACGCATCTGCAATGTTACGAAAAGCATATTGCAAAAGGCAACACATGCAAATTAAACCTCTTGAGCTATGAGTAAATTGCTGGGAAAATTTATAACTCGTTTAATAAAACTTGAAGTAAATACATAGCCTGGCTCCCAGGGAACAAAAAATTTCCCACAATTCTCTTCTCTTAAGAAGAAAAAAAAAAAAAGAAAGAAAGAAAGGAAAAATAGAAAAAGACAACTGAGCCAGAGGCTTTATCAAGTGAAAAGTATAAATAGCAGCTGGGGTGGTCACTGAAAGCCATTTGGGCTTGTGGGACATTTAATACATAAATGACAGTGCCACACCCTCTGCTCTGCAAGGGAGGTGTGTAGCAATGTCCAGGTGTAACCCATTTGCACAGTAAGCCATGGCTGTGTCCACCCAGTGAGGCTCTTCGGGACATCTTCCATTCATTAGCTCACCTACCACATGAGTACTCACTGCCTCCCAGGGAGGCTGAATTGTGGTGACTCAGATGATGCTCTCTCAGTCCCAAGGCTTGGCTTTCCATGCAGACTTTGTCACTTACTAACTGTATGGCCTTGGGCTGCTGTACAAACCCTCTAGGCTTCCAATTCTCCACCTATAAATCAGAAGTAACAATGATATCCAAGATCCATCTTCTTTGTGAACACTAAATGAGTTAATATATAGGAATTGCTTCCAACAATGCCTAGAAAATGGCAACTATTTAGGAGCTATTGACTGCTTACTATTACCTAGCATTATGATGCAGCCCTTCTTCTAGCTGGATTAAACATGGTAGATGCAGGACCTTTGCTCATGTAATTTATAGTCCACTAAGGGTAGACAGGACAGGTGAAAATACATGAATAAGCAAAACTTTTGATGACAGTAACAGGTACTCTTCCAAGAAAAAACAATTAAGTACTATGGAATAGAAAGTAATGACTACTCAGAAGTGGAGATTCAACTTAAAGTCAATTAGCAGTAAAAATCTCGTTGAAGACACATCTGACCTGAGACCCCAGCAACTTAACTAATGCTTTACACAGGTCTGTTCCATCAAATCCCTGTCTGTGTTTATGCTCTTTGAGTAATAACCAAAGCCAAGAGGCACATAAGGAAGAGAGGAACCAGATGAGCTTCAAGTGTAGCCAAGGGTGACCCAGAACTACTGACTCTCCTGCTCCTACCTCTTGGTTAGTTAGGGTGAACCCCAAGGCACACTTGTAAAAATGAGGAAGACGCACTTATGCCTTCAGGACAACCTCACCGAAGATGGGAAGTTGAAACCATGGGCAATGCGAGAGGATGGGTAAATGAAATTGTAAAGCTGGCCTCTTTAAAACCTAAGACTCTATTATTCATAAGTCTGCTGATACCCAGAAATCACAAGGCTACACATCCATGTGTTAAGTCCTGACAGGCCAGCTCAGAAACAACAGGTAAGTTAGGGTCTGTCATAACACCTACATGGAGCACACAGAGCACTGCATTGGGAATCTCTTGCATAGATACTTAAACTTGAGGTTGTTTGCAACTCCAGATACCAGAGAGCTTTACCGTCTGAGGACAGGTAGACATGGTGCCTCATACCCTAATACAGGAAGAGAACTGGTAGCTATCGAAGGGCACTAGCAAGTACATGGACGCTGGGCTTAAACACTTGCTTCTGAGCCTAGAACCTAAGAACTCACTGATGTTATTCCCACTGATGTCACTGCTGTTACTGTATTACAAGGTTTCATTGGACAGATTTAATCACAATGTAATACCCACCCCTAGCCACAGGCAGCACACAGGCCAGCCAACTTCAGCATCACACCCAAACTGCAATTTCTGGAAAGCATGCCACTGGAAGCCCTGGCCCCAGTGTGCCTATTTGTGTGTGCTGCAAATGGCGGCCCAGGAGATGAGATTCCGGCCCAGGAGGACTTCTGAACGTCGTGACAGCTCTTCCAAGAATAAAGGCAGAAGACGATGGCGTCTGACGTGCTGCTCCGGGCCTCTCCCCGATCTCTTATGTATTTGGACATCAGTCAGGCCCATCAGATCCCCAGTCTGCTGTCTGCTGACTGACAACAGAAAGAGAAATTTAGAGGTGTGAGTGAAGTGACAGAGCTGTCAGGGCTGCTTCTGAAACGACTCTTTTCTTAAAGAAAGGAAAGATAACAGGAGGGGAAAAAAAAGAAAGAAAAAAGAAACCTCAGACAGCTCAATACCATGTCACAGTTGCTGGGACAGGTCTGTGTTTTGTTGGTTTTTTTGGGGGGGGGTTTTAGAGAAAGAAAAAATAAGAAAAAATAGAAAAAGAAAAGAAAAGCTATGGACGAATTTAAGCCATGAGCAGAATAGTCTCTCCTGATTTTAATATTAGTCCTTCACAAAATGAAATAGAACTGGGAGAGCAGTCCTACCATTTGGACCCAACAGAGAAAAATGTCAGCTG
This sequence comes from Acomys minous, assembly GCF_964271855.1. Lineage (NCBI taxonomy): Eukaryota > Metazoa > Chordata > Mammalia > Rodentia > Muridae > Acomys > Acomys minous. The sequence goes on from NC_140490.1 coordinate 4,991,028, forward strand.
GATGGTTTCATTTAGGGAAAGAAAATATTCTTGAATATTTAAAGAGTATCTGCTTAAAACCAACAGAAAAAGGGGGAGTGGGGGACTGGAGAGATGACAGGCAGTCAGAAGAGTACTTCCCTTGCAAGCATGAGGACCCAGGTTCGAATCCCTAGAACCTAAGAAAACAGGATGTGGTAGCACCTATCTGTAACCCCAGCACCACAGAGGTAGAGACAGAAGGATGCCTGGAGCTTGCCAACCAGCGAATCTGGGTAAAACGGTGAGACACTATCTCAGTGAGTAAATAAATAAATGGATAAATGAATGGATGGATGGATAGATAGATAGATAGATAGATAGATAGACAGATAGATAGATAGATAGATCAAATGAAGAGCAACAAACAGAAGACATCCAGTTTTGACCTCTGTCTTCCCTAAGCATGCACACTAACAAAATAAAAATACCCAAATATAAAAAAACAGGCTCTGAACCACCCCTACCACCCCCACCACCATTTTCTTGGTTTTACAAGACAGGGTTTCTCCATGTAACAGTCCTGGCTGTCCTGAGCTTCCTTTGTAGACCAGGCTGGCCTCAGACTCACAGAGCTCTACCTGCCTCTGCCTGCCGACTACTAGGATTACAGGTGTGCACCACCACTGCTCAGAGTCTGGTTCTTAGGTGGACTTCGGCCTTTGTGATTGGCATGAGCTCCTAGAATCCCTACATAGGGACAGCAAGTATTAGTCACGTTGACATATAAGCAATCTGCCTCCAGGTTGCCTAGCAACCTGTGATGCCATCACCTGCCAACACCAGGTGTGCCAGACATGCTACCTTCTCTTACCTCCTCTCTCTCTCTCTCTCTCTCTCTCTCTCTCTCTCTCTCTCTCTCTCTCTCTCTGTCTCTCTTTCTCTAAAGGTGCCCTCTTTTCTTTCTCCCTCTCTCTGTCTCTCTACCCTCGTGGCCCACTCAGTTGCTAACTCCTCTCCATTTCTCTTCTCCCCAAATAAATCTCCCCATATCTATTGTGTGCCATCGTATTTTTAAATCCTGACAGGTCAAACATTCAGAAAACAGCTGGGCAGCCAACCTAAGAGCCAGGTCTGGTTAACCTATCCCTACCACCCACAACCTCCTCTGGCACTTTATCCTCTACGGAATCTTGCCCCTTTATTTGACAATGAAAATATGAGAAACCCAATACTTGTGAAGTTCTCTGAAAACCAAACCCATCTCCAATCTGAAATGCTCAGAGGAACGGGACTTGAACAACACGGGAGTCCTGGTAAACCGTCCCTTTAACCACAAGACAGGCCTTGGCCAAGGGGATCACATTTCAAAGGCCCCCATTTGCTCTGTTTTCTGTGAGCCCTAACTTTACAATAGCCCTGAGAAGAAACAGATTCCCCATCTCACCCCCAGGTCAAGCACAACTCAGAAAGGAATGCCTTTATTAAGGTAATGCTTCAAAAAAACCCAATAACTCTAAATAGCAACCCAAAAAAACAGATCCTAATAGATGAGAGGAAATTGCACTTTGAGTATTTTTCCAAGAGTCCAGGAGGGCTTGAGTAAGCCAGAATAAGAAACCCCATCTCTGCTTGTAAAACGCACTCCAGGAGAAAAAACAAGCCAGGTCCAGATTGCTGATTGATGTAACACTTGGGTTTGAAATACACACGGCATGAAACACAATTTCCAGAGAGGAAAAGGAAGCTCTTGATGAGCCTGCTGAAAGAGTGGTAAAAACTTCACTCAAGCCTTCCACTTCAGCATTGGACTGTGGGAAACTTTTATTGGAACAACCCAACTGAGTCCATTAGCCATCCACTGGGGAGTGTAGCATAAACTCCTAACACCTTGGCTAAGGGAAGGCCCCATAATCACCCTGATTTCCTGCTGCGAGGAGAGAGAAAGCAAGGCAGCAAGAATAACAGAAAGAAAACTGGAAGGTATCTGAAGTGAAAAGGAACAGTACTGGCTGAGGCCACTAGAGACGCGCTCACTCTGGGAGGGAGCGTATTACTTCCGTGACCTCGTATGTAACGAAGGCAACGTAAGAAAAGAACTGTTTGCTTTAGTTATGGTCTCAGAGCATCATGGCGGGGAGAGATCAGTGGAGCAGTTCAGTTCACAAGTGTGGGAGTGTCTGGTGGAGGCACTTCACATCAGGATGGACCAGAGGACAGAGATCATGTGACAGGAGGAGGGGCTACACAAACACTTCATCACCCCTCCTGGCCTATTTCTCCAAGTTCCAAGCCTCCCAAAAGAGTGCCAGCGATTGGGATCAAACGGTCACAACTTGAGCCTGTGGAGGACAATTAGATTACAACAATATATGAAGAGATGAAAAAATACAAGTCCTGGTTTTAATAGTTGCTGTCTGTAATTTGGAGCACACTGTTTCATTCCTCTGGCCTTTACATCCTCGGCTCTTAACCTACAACAATCACCAAGGCGCTTCTTTTTTTTTTTTTTTTTTAATTCTCTCAGTTCATTTACAAACTCAACGCAATATGGTCATGGAATGTGTGACTGTACAATGTGGTTTCTCCCCACTGAAACTCCTGTTTGAGTTTGCTTGTCATTGTGCAGGTGGTGGAAAGTGAGGCCTTTAAGAGGTGAGTTGGTCATTCCCACTGAAGCGGGTAGCACTTGTAAGAGAGGAGTGCAGGAAAGTGGGTGCAGCCTCCTTTGTCTATGAATCATGTTCCGATGCATTTACTGCTGCTCTGCTTTCTTCCATGCATGAAAAATGTGAAGACGCCCTCACCAGAGCCTGGTGTCATTAGGCTACCAGAGCCGTGAGCCAATATCAACCTTGCTCCTTTATAAGTGCCCCAGTCTGGAGCATTCTGTGTTACAGCACCTGGAAATGGAGCCAAGCACAACTGTTTTGGCGATACCTAAACTTCTAAACACAGAAGGCGTTGCTACTTTTTTACGTAATGTGAAAGTTACAACCCAAGGCTTTCTTCAGCTTATCTCTCACCCAGAGCAGGGATGTGGATGGGTGTGGTCATGGAGGCAGGCAGCATCAAATGCAGTCTTTTGTGCTGTCCTGTTTATGGTTCCTGCCTTAACTGTAGCCAACCTCTCCCCTAGAAAAGTTCTCAGATATGTCTGAACCTTTGGCCCTAACGTTTGGTTTTCAGGACCACATGGCAGAGGAAAAAGGAAGGCAAGTGATTAGAATAGTGTTCCATGCACAAATGTCATAAAGAGTTCAAGTTACAAAGCAGTGTGAAGAATGCTGCAAGTGACAGTCTGAATACTAAATGTGAAACTATGAAGGTGGGTTTCAAACTTTGAGCCTCATTACTTGCTTCTCAAGTGAAGTCCTTTGCGTAAGGCTGAACAAGTAACAATATAAAGAGAGACGCGCTGGGGCTGAGGTAGAGGCGAAGGGCTCCTTATCAACTCTCCCTCACCTGTGCAGGCTGCCGTGAAACAACGAAGTGAGAACTCATCAATATTTCATCTCATTGTTTTCCTTGTGAGGAAACCAAGGCTTACCTAGGTGAAGAGACAGCCCTGAGACCATGAAGCTAACAGTTTGACAGAGCCGACCAGCTCTCTAGCCTCTGCTTTAGGTGTTCACTGTAGACCATGCTGCCCCTAGTGGAGCGGGAGAGGGAAGTGCTTGTTTAGAAAGCAGAAAGTAGTGGGGGGGGGGGAGGGGGCAGGGAGGGGATGCTGTGGGGGCCAGGTGAGGATCAGAGATTACAAGAGAAGAAAGAATATGTGTTTGCTGAGGTCATCAAGTGGCAAACGTCAAGTTGGCCACCTGGTTAAAGCAGGTGTCGCCACTGACTTTGATTCTCAGCACCGCATCATCTTCAGCAATCCTATTCGCAGTCAGCCCTTGGAAAGTGAAGTCCGTACCCCAAACACCCATCCTT